>NC_079900.1:26907035-26920583 GCF_024868665.1 Triplophysa rosa
TCTCTCTCTCTCTCTCTCTCTCTCTCTCTCTCTCTCTCTCTCTCTCTCTCTCTCTCTCTCCCTCTCCCCCTCTCTCTCTCTCTCTCTCTCTCTCTCTCTGTCTCAATTTTGTTGAGATCACAGTGTGGACACAGTCTCTGGTCGTTATCAGTCACTGTGTACAGTTCACGAGTTCGCCTCACAGATAATAAGTACAGATGATAAGGGTAATTTGGATGAGTGTGATTTTGTTTTCAGCATCAGTAGATGTTAGGACTGAAACATCAGGACTGAAGCTCTGGACCAGCTGATTTCATTGCTCATCTCATGGTGTTTCAGGGCTTTATAGTGATAAAGTGACTGTGTTTTAGATTTTTCTCTTTTTATGTTTTCATGATCAGGGGATATTTGCCTAATTCTGCCCTGCATGCGTTGTTTGTTGTGTGTCGGTGCACAGAGTTCTCCCATTTAGTAAAATCTTGGTTTGGATTGGTCAGTGGACCCCACACCTCACTGCCAACTTCAACTTCAATTACTGATTATAATATTTTCAGCCAAATTCTAATTTTTTAGGACATTTGATGGCATAGAAGGCCCTGCGTGCTTTATCTCTCAGTTCATTCACTGTAGGATTAAAGTTTCTAGTGGACTTGGTTTTAAGACCCATGTAATTGTAGTGTGATGTGTGTGTTATGGGGTTTGTGCCTAATGTAAATGTGTGTTGTGATAGTTGGGATCTGGATCATTTCTGAAAGGTGTTAATTTTACTGCCCAGGTCTGACAGTATTGTTCTAGCAGGTTTGGGTTCTGTTGTAAGCCGTGTTGAGTGGGAGACAACAGAACCAGATCATCTGTATACAGAAGACATATGATTTGTGAGTCGTGTATTGAGACCGGGGGCTGTGGATCGCTCCAGACTGGTTACCAGTTCACTGATGTAAATATTAAACAATGTTGGACTTAAGCAGCAACCCTGTCTCACTCCACGCTCCTGATAAAGATATCTAGTGTTCTAGACTCTCTCTCTCTGTCTCTCAGGACGCAGGGGGTGTTTAGGAGAGAGTTTGGCCAGGATGGAGCTCTTTCTGTTCTTCACGTCTCTCCTTCAGAACTTCCGCTTCACTCCTCCACCTGGAGTGTCTGAAGATGATCTGGACCTTAAAGGAATCGTTGGAATGACAATGTCTCCATCCCCACACAAGCTGTGTGCCATCAAACGCTCCTGATCCACACCTTGACATTGACAATACACACAGGCAAAAATATAAAACATTTAACCTGGTTCAAATAACAGCCGGGGTCATTTTAACACTAATTTCATAAACTCAGCAAGAAATTATGACACCAGTAATGTCCAGTAGTGTGCTATATAACCTGCATTATATTGTTTTTGTTCAGATATTTTGAATACTGTAAATGTAATTATAAATATCAGAATGATCAATTAATGAAATTATGTTTTTTATCAAATTAAAATTAAAACTGAATGTCTTTGGCTTTTTAATGGTAACAAATCATTGTGAAGGCATTTTAAGCGAAATATTTTGCTACAGTATACCCCGCAGCATTAATAAATGAGTAATATTTAATATAAATAGACTGAATTCATTACTCACAGCGTGTTTTGTCAAGTCATGTAAAGTTATTTTTGACATTTTTCTCAGACAATAGTTTCATTTAAAAAGCTATTAAGGAAAAGTGATAATGTAATGAAAGTATAAATAATGGATAAATCATTTGAAATAAATCACGCAATATTCCAAAAACAATTGGTGATATACTGAGGTTTCGTGAACCATCAGGATCCAGATTCATGAAGAGCTAAGCTGGTGAAGAATACAGACAAGCTACGCTGGGTAAATTTTGTAGGCCTATCTTACAATATGAAATATTAGCTGCGGACTTAAAGGTGTGTGCGTGTGTTATATTTTTTAAGTTTTAAATTTATTTTAAATCTAAAACTGTTTTCGATGTTACTCTTGATTTGTTTGTATTGTAGTATAAAATCACATGCGAGTCTCTACCAAAAGTGAGATTGAGGACAACAACCCTGACATGCGTCAGAATCAGATTTAAATGGAGGAAGTCACCTAATGTTTGTGAACATTTGTTTTTTATAAAACATTTTGTTTCTACGTGATATCAATTTAATATTTGGTCAAATAGTATTTTGTCGCATGAAATTGATTACCACAAATAATGAATAAATAAAAGTCCCGTTGTCACAGTCACCTGCCGGAGTGCCCTTATGCTCAACAAGAGGGCACTCCCCACTTCCCCTGACTGCCATATCACACTACATTACCCATAACCCTTTGCTGGACTCATTATGTGACGAACTGCACAGGGACTGGAGAGGTTGAGGATCCAAACGCAGTAGTCTTAAATAAAAGGGCAAATCCAAGATAACAGTCCATAAAACAGGCAGAGGTCAAATACCAAATAATCCATCCAACAATGAAACGAAGGCAGAAAACATGGAAATAACTAAGATACAGGAGAAACAAGAAGCAGTGTCACATAAACAAGACTTGGCAATGAATGACTGACTGAACTGGGTTTAAATAGACAGAGATACCAAGGTAAATGAGACAAAGGTGCAATCATGGATAATGAGTCCAGCAAAGAGTTATGGGTAATGTAGTGTGATATGGCAGTCCAGGGGAAGTGGGGAGTGCGGTCTCGTGGAGCATAAGGGCACTGGTGACTGTGACACTTGTTATGTTAATCTGCGTTTTTTTCTAATATTGCTATCAATGCAACAGTTCATTTACAGTTACATTTTTATTTTACCAATAAGAGTTCTCCTAAATAGCATTACAAGTTCTCAGTTAAGAGTTGTCTCTTAAAACCTATTTACAAAGCTGCTGAGAGCAACGTTTACTAAACGTTTACTAAAACTTTTTAACTGATTGTGAAAGTCATGTCATTTGTTGTTTAAATGTTTGAACTTTACTCATGGTTAATATTGTCATCAATTAATTAGGTGTGTTTTTATAACTGTTGCACTGTAAATAGTTTTATGTATCACTCATGTTGTACTAAATACATGATGATTTAATGTGGTATGGTTATTTTAATTTCCGTAGTCTGTAAAAGTAAACACAAAAATGAAACATGGAATTTGTGCCAGCAATATTTGACTATGGGACACCAAGGACCTTATTTGTACAAAGTGTTCTATTAAAATCAGCCTGATTGAGATAATGTGATTCAATAGAAAGATTTGAGCTGGTACAGTGCATCCGGAAAGTATTCACAGCGCTTCACTTTTTCCACATTTTGTTATGTTACAGCCTTATTCCAAAATGTATTAAATTCATTATTTTCCTCAAAATTCTACAAACAATACCCCATAATGACAACGTGAAAAGCTTGTTTGAAATCTTTGCAAATTTATAAAAAATAAAAAACAAAAAAGCACATAAGTATTCACAGCCTTGCCTCAATACTTTGTTGAAGCACCTTTGGCACCTATTACAGCCTCAAGTCTTTTTGTGTATGATGATACAAGCTTGTCACACCTATTTTTGGGCAGTTTCTACCATTCTTCTTTGCAGGACCTCTCAAGCTCCATCAGGTTGGATGGGGAGCGTCGGTGCACAGCCATTTTCAGATCTCTCCAGAGATATTCAATCGGGTTCAAGTCTGGGCTCTGGCTGGGCCACTCAAGGACAGTCACAAAGTTGTCCTGTAGCCACTCCTTTGTTATCTTGGCTGTGTGTTTAGGATCATTGTCCTGTTGGAAGATGAACCTTCTGCCCTGTCCGAGGTTCTCAATGTTCTTGGCTGGGTTTTCATGATCATTATCTCTGTATTTTGTGCCATTGAGCCTTTCTTCTACTTTGACAAATGCCCCAGTCCCTGCAGCTGAAAAACACCCCCTCATCATGATGCTGTTCGCCACACTTTACTGTTGAGATGGTATTGTAAAGGTGTTGAGCAGTACCTGGTTTTCTCCAGACATGATGCATGAAACTGAGATTCATCAGATAATCTTGTTTCTGACAGTTTGAAAGATTCATTGAAGTACGTTTTTGCATACTTCAAGTTTTATGCGTCTTCACTGAGCAAAGGCTCGAGTCTGGCCACTCGGCCGGTGTCATAGAGCTTAACCAGAGTGACCATCGGGTTCTTGGTCACCTCCCTGACTAAGGCCCCCCTCCCCCGATTGCTCAGTTTGGCCGGGCGGCCAGCTCTAGGAAGAGCCCTGGTGGTTCCAATCTTCTTCCATTTACGGATGATGGAGGCCACTGTGCTCATTGGGACCTTCAATGCTGCAGAAATGTTTCTGTACCCTTCCCCAGATCTGTGCCTCGATACAACCCTGTCTCGGCGGTCTACAGACAATTCCTTGGACTTCATGGCTTGGTTTGTGCTCTGACATGCACTTTTAACTGTGGGATCTTATATACAGTAGACAGGTGTGTTCCTTTCCAAATCATGTCCAATCAACTGAATTTACCACAGGTGGACTCCATCAAGTTGTAGAAACATCTGAAGGAAGATCAGTGGAAACAGGATGCACCTGAGCTCAATTTTGAGTGTCATGGCAAAGGCTGTGAATACTTATGTAACTACACCAGCATCACATTTGGTATAGTTAATTATCAATAACATTTATACAGTAATATCACCATCCCCCTCCCTCCTGTAATTGCTATAAATGTTGAATCTGTGATGTTCTGTGAAGTTCAGATTGAAATGGCTGTCGTAGAGGCATTTCTGCAGTTTTCTAGCACTGGTACATTACTGGGTGCTTTGCTGTTGTTACTGGTTATTTATCTGCTGTGTTCTGACTCCAAATATCAGAAAGAAGGAAAAGAATCAACCCTGCTGGGCAGTGTTGTGCAAGTTACTTCCAAACTGTAATACATTACAGATTACTTGTTACTGTTATTTAAAAGTAATCCCTTACCTTACAATATTACTGTCTCAGAATTGTAATACGTTACATGACTCCTGTATTACTTTTGAGTTACTTTCACCAAAATAACTACAGAAGTAGAACTTAACATTCTAAAATGACGAAATGTCTTTGTATTTTTTATTTTCAAAATACAAAATACTTTTTGCCAATCAACCTCTTTATTAGACTGCTGATTTCTTGAATTAACTAGGCTATACAAAAATAAATACAAAAAAATACTAAGATTAAATGCATTTAAATACAAAATACTATTACAAAATAATAGTATTTTTTATTTCAAATGGATGTATTTGAAACACTGCCCATCCATGCAGTCTAGGAGGATTAAGGAGGTTGATTGGCAAAAAGTATTTTAATTTGAAAATACAAAAATACTAAGATTAAACACATTTAAATACAAAATACATTAAAAAATTTTCAAAGGTATTTAAATACAAAACAGTCCCATCCCATCACTGAACTAGATTATATAGAATTCTAGCTAGTCATCATGTAAACGTTAGCTTAACTTGTCATTGCTGCTGGTCACAGGGATCTTGCTAACTAGCTTCCTGAAAGCAGCCCAATGACCCCTCAAAACCCGCCCAAAGGGAGTGAAAACTAGCCCAATTATTTTCCGGTGTCAAATCGAAGTTAACAACTGCCAAAAGATGTTTCTATTGCTATATTTACTTATCTGAATGGTTTCCTAGGTATTGTATGTATTTTTTGTTCTGATGAACTCAAAAGATGTTTTGGGGGGTTTAGGAAAGCAAACAATTCCGGGTCACCTTTGACTACCGTTATATTTTTTTCTGCTATGGTAGTCAATGATGCCAAAGAATTTTCAGTTGCTAACATTCTACCAAATATCTTTGTGTTCAACTGAACAAAGAAATGTATACAGGTTTGGAACAACTAGAGGGTGAGTAATCCATAACAGAAGTTTCATTTTTCGGTGGAGTGTCCCTATAAAAAAGATCCCATGTGTGCTCGAGGCCATGAACGGAAATGGACGAGAAACGTGTTCTCTCTTCGTAGGACATGCAAAAACTTGCTTAAGAAATAAGCATGGTTAAATATATTGCATATGTATAATGTGTACAAGCACGTCAATGTTTTAGTTGTTCTAGACTGTATAGCTGCTCAAACGTGTTCATTACTTCTATTTTCTGCAAATAGAAACAATATTTTTATTTGAAATTTGAAAGAAATATTGTTAGCAGTTCACAGAATGAAACACAATTAATCACTTTACCTCAACACATACTGTACCTAAAAATAGAAAAACCTCTTTTTTTATTTTTATATGGCTGTATATGTAAAATTTGACTGTTAGGTTTTGTAGACTAAAATAAACATTTCGAGAAAAATTTGTTTTGTAATTCATTAGGTAAACATAAATAGTTGTGAGATCTTGTGATTTTATTTTTTTACTCTTTTAAGGTTCAATTGGACGTCAGTTGGTGGTGTTCTTGTGTTCAGGGATCCTGTTAGCCAATGGAGAGAGCTGGAAAGAGATGAGACGCTTCACCCTCAGTAACCTGCATGACTTTGGGATGGGAAAGAGAGGAAGTGAAGAGAAAATCATAGAGGAAATTCAATATCTGAACGAAGAGTTCATGAAGTTTGAAGGTACTGAGATACACACCTGAACTCATGTTCAATCTTGACGAGATTTCATCAACCAGCTGTGATGTTCACTTCGATGGATATTTCATCAAGAAAGTCAGTCGAAACAAGAATCTCTCTCTCTTTTTGTTTTTAAAAATCTACACCTCTGCCATTACTGACTTACATAACACACTGCTTATTCGGTTACTGCGAGCAGTTGAGTACTGTAAATGTACGGTTAAATTTCAGAAATTGTTCTAAATCACAAGTAAAGTTACTGGTGTTACAAAAGTAATTGAGTAAAAGTAAGAAAAATTACCAAAATACTCCATGCAAAAAAGGCAAAACATTTGTGACCAAAATTGTATTGGATTAGCATTAAAAGGACATATCTGTAGAGATGCTCGCAATGCACAGTTTGCGAACTGCGTTCCAATCGCATATGTTCCCTACTCACTTATAAGGGCAGAGCACTTAGTGTAGAGACTTTGGAGAGAGATGGACAATTTTATCTCATGATAAAGCCGTTTGGATGAAACTTGGCGAACGGAGTGATACAGGAACTCAATATTTCTCCATATCTCGGACGAGCCTTCGTATTATATCCCTTTCCCGCAGTGACTTTCAAGCGCGCAAAACCACCGTTTGATACGCGCCCGTTCGTCCTCCTCCATGATTAAACTAAATTGGCGGCAGATGTCTTGAAATCTGTGTGACGCATGTTTTCTATGCGCGATTTGAGTGGACGGGGTCACGTGACGGGACTGATAATTCTCCTTAGCCAATCACATGAAGATTAAACATATTATGTAGCGACGACAATGTGAGGAAAAATAGCGCAGTAAAAGTACCGATACAGCACTTAAAATGTACTCAAGTAAAAGTAAAAGTACACTGTTTTTAAACTACTTAAAAAAGTACAATTCCTGAAAAAAACTACTCAATTACAGTAATTTGAGTATTTGTAATTCGTTACTTTCCACCACTGAAAGTGTGTATATAATAATAGAACAATTATATATTAACGTTATATAAAACACAATCTTTTGAGTTGGGTCATCTAAGTCCATAGTTGAGTGAACTCTGAATTTGATTGTTGCATATTTATTTTAAGTTGGTTCAACTATTTTTTTTCAATTGACAGTCATGTGACATTACTCAGTTAATTGAGTTAGGTGAAATACTTGGCCAAAAGTTGAGTAAACTCAAAAAAGCTGTGCAGCGAGTTGCCTTGAAATTTTAAGTTAAGTCAACTTTTCACTTTTTACAGTGCTTAATTTGATAACAATAAACACTAATCGTGTTTCTGGGTTGAAGTGATTTACAATGATTATTGCACATGAAACAGTAATGTTAAACATTAACAGTGAATTGTGAATGTAATGTCACAGAATGTCTTTGTGTCACACCATGTTGCAGTGCCCTTCATGCTCCACCGACACCTATCATTCACACTACATTTCCCATAAGTCATTGCCTGGACTCATTGTTTTATCACTTACACCTGTTTCTTGTTTAGTTCTGTCTATTTAAACCAGGTTTTCTCAGTCATTCTTTGCTTGGTAATGTGTTTATGTTACAGTTGCTTTTGTTCATACTGGTCTCTGGTTTACCCTGGATTTTCATGTTGTTTGGACTGTCTCTCTGCGTATGACCTGTGCCTACTCTTGGATTTACCTGTGGACTACCCCTTTAATAAACTGTGTTTGGATCCTCACCTGTGGGCCTGTGCAATCTGTGACACTTTGATAAACAGCAGCGTTTTCTCATCGTCCTGCCTTTGAAGCCTAGACCTTGAACTTCAACCAGGCACATTCCTGTACCGTGAACAATAAGACCGTACATTTTCGACTGTAAATTAATTCATACCAATTGCACGCGTGACTTGGTCTATTACTCGTATAAACTTCTGATGCAGCATTCATTCGTGAATGTCTTAAAGTTCTTCATGGGTCATACATGAACTCAACATTATCTCTGCACATACTGTACACTTGTACTTGATATCTTCTTCAGTGCGGGAGGCAGAATAGATTTTAACCTCTCTCTTCTTTTCTCCTCTTGCGGGTTTTGTTCTCTACATGGTTTTCCCAGAAGTGTAGATCAGGGAAATTAACCTGTAGGGAGAAATGGTTGCCATATCTCCCAGTCACAACACACAAATGAGAGCAACATGTGTTTTTGTTTTTTTACCACTATGGGTGTTTCAGATGTTAATAATAATATAGACCACTTTGCATAATGTAGGTAAACATTGGTCCAGAAGCAATTCCGGTTTAATGAAAAAATCTTAGATATATACTAATTCAATCTTAAAGTTATTCATTTAAATGTTTAATTGGGTTGTTTATTTGTGTTCAAACGTTTGTATAGAATTAAAAAACTGAAACAGGAAGTTCTTCTGGATCAGCACTTGCTTTCGTTTCCAAAGTGGTCTATACTGAATAGCCCATTATTGCCGCCTGATGAGGACCACAATGTTTCATTGATATATAAATGAAAATCTTATTTGTGCATTAAAATATGACAAAACGGGAATTATTCAAACAGAATTTATACTGAACTGTGTGAATAATGATTTTTTTTACAACTTTGTATTCTCTGTTTAAAACGTTTTTTTTTTTACAATACAGAAGTTTGGTTCAGACTGACCAGTGAAGGTGGATAAAAAGTAAGTAAAAAAAATCTGAAGGTAAAAGTCAGGTTTAGTGATACCCCATCGGTCACAAATTAATAGTGACCATAAAGGTTTTTATTTATTTATAAAGCTCTAATGTATTTATTTGGGAAAAGCCTTTTTGTTTCTGACACTGCAATTGTTTGGGCACAGACGAGGACACAGAAAATAATGTGCTGACTTTATAGACATACTATAAACTGAAGTCAACCAGACAGAGATCCAAGACCAGAGACAGTACTTTTATTTGGACTGTTAATGTTTAACGTTAATATTCCATGTGCAATAATGTATGGTGTGTATTTTGTTGGGTGAGTAAAGCCTTGACACAGTTTTCCTTCGCTATTAATGATTTTTTACCTTGGTAATCCCCAACTCTATTATTTGACCATCGCTGTCAATCACCCTGTCCCAGAAACACATTGAGAGTTTTTTTCCCACTTAAATGAAAGGTGACAACTCAATTATATACAGAAATGATAATGATAGAAGCATCAAAATATCTTTTAACTGTATTTGTGGCAATCGTATGTTTCTGGATACCTTTACATTGCCCGGTTTCACAGACAAGGTTTAAGGCTAATCCCAGACTAAAATGAATGTTTGGGCAGTCTTAACTGAAAATAACTCACCTTAAAACATCTTAAAGTATGTCGGAGCCATTGTTTTGTCTCAAGATGCACACAAGTTATGTTTTTTAGTAGGGCATTTTTGTAAAAGTAACTTAAATATCCTAATTTAACTAAGGGTTAGTCCCTTTCTGTGAAACCGGGCCGATGTTACTTAATGATAAACTTAGTGGCTCAAAGTGACCTATAGCAGATAATATATTGTTTGTTTTGTTCTATATCATTGGAACAAAGCCAGTCGCTAGTTTATAGTCCACAGTCCATTTTGGCTTATTCATATGAATTCCTACAATCTCATTGCTACATTTTAGTACATTTTCTGCCAGCTGGGGTGCCAGAAATAAACAGAAAAATAACAATTTTCCTGTAAAATTACATATGTTCCCCGGTTTTGTTGTAAATTTGCAGTCTTTTTCTGTAATTTTACGTTTTGAGTGTATTTTAAAAAATGCATGAAAAATCTGTAAAAAACCAGTAAGTTCTGTAAAATTACAGGTTTTCTATATGTCGAAAAACTGTACAATAACAGTAATTACAGTGTATGCACAGCAGTGTTGGGAATAACGCATTACAAAAGTAACGATATTACAGTAATATATTGTTTTTTGATGTAACTCAGTAATATAAAGCATTACTAATAAAATTTGGATAATATTATGTATGCGCTCGACAACGCACTGATGCACATTGTTTGCCTCGGTACGAAATGTCCGCCTACGTATTGTCAAATTAGTATTAGTTTCGTGGATAGTTGTTTAATTAATGTTTTTTAATATTCTGGTAGTCCAGGGATATTACCTGATACAGACATTGACACTTGAATCCTAAAGTATTCATTCCTGCTTTGTTTTTAGGCATTGTAGACAGACATACGATTGTAGCCTAGGTATTTGCCGATTGATTGATGCGGTATTTGTCCCACCCCTCCTGCACTGTGATTGGATGGCATTGATGAGCACAATCAATATGCAAATAACACATATTTGAGCATTTTAGAATGCATACACTGCTGAAAAAGTGATAGAAACCATCACATAAATTCTACTGGATTTAATGGTTATGATGGGAATTTTATTGTTGTGTAAGGGTGGTTCCGCTATAGTGGTTCAGGCTATAGGGATGCCGAAATGACTAAAGAAACGTTAACAGCATAATGGTATAAAACTGTGTATTTCTTGTCAATTTCCACCCTTCTGCAACTTATACCAACGACGGAAATAAGCGCAGTGATTATAGCTATATATGTGGGAGAGCTTTGCTATAACATGACTATATTGTATTGCAATATGGAGCGTTTAAATATTAACATTAAACCAACACTAGTCGTTCAGATTGTGAATTAAAATATTTAATAACAGACTTAAATTGATGTTACATGTAAAATGGTTACAAAGTAAATGTATAAAATTGTAAATAATACAACTAACAGTTTCCAAATGTATGTGATATTACCTGAGATGATAGAAAAGAAAAGAGAGAAAGTATAGAAGAAGAAGAAGAGCCAGAGCTCCCGGAGAGGAGCTTCCAGCGAGGAGACACGAGAAAAAGCCCAGAGCTTATCTTACATTTCCTTTTTATCCTTTCCTTGACCATGTAGCGGTTTTAGCTGCATGTTAAAATAATGATGAGCTAAGATCACCAAATATGGTTCTCCACCAGATCTATCAAGATCACACCCATGAAATGAGTTATTTAAAACATCAATTTCAGTCAAGGAATTAGTTTACGTATTGATAATTGATAATTAGTAATACGTATAATAATCGTTATTAAGTATACATATTTTACGGTCTCTGATTAGTAATATAAAGAATAACAATACTTGTATGCATTCGTCCAGCGAATGCATCAATGATATTATATACTTTACATTATCTCATGGCCATAAGTAACGTGACTTTACCAAACAGGATTTAGAGCAAAGGTAGCGTAATTCAAACAGTTTAAGTGACCAAGTATATGAGCTGAACACAGAAAACCCCTTACAGGTGAATATATATGGTTGTTTATTAAACTATACCCTACATGGAAAACATAATGACGATCGCATAAACACAAACAAAACAATGAAACATGAAACACAAACACGCTAGGGAGCGCGGAGAGAGAAAGAGTGAGAGAGAGAGCATGGCAGCGATTTCTGAACACCAATAAAAATCATCTTTAACAAAAGAGGTACAAACTTAACACAGCTATTCTATATGTAGTATCGGATACCTGCGAGCTCTGTGCCGGACCGATATCCGTATGCGCGTGCAGAGATGGAATTGTTCAAAAGGTTTCAGAAGGCAGTCCAGCTGGAAAGTTCGGGGCCTCGTGACCAGCCGCATGGCTCAGCCAGGTGTGCGAGGCAGCAGAAGTCCATTGTTCCGTCTCCCCCCCCAGTGGAAAAAGGGCAGTCTCCGAAGAGACGCCACGGACCAGTTTTTGATGGGGGCAGGTATCTAGCAAAAAAGGCCAAGCTTCGTTTTCAGAGCAGGCTCGATATTTAACTTCATGAGAGGGCATGTCCACCTGAGTTTGAATCGACCAATCAGAGTTGAGCAGGGAAGAGGTTCTTTGTCCACTCAACAGCTAATTTGCATCTTTATGACCTCCTGGCAACTTTACAAAATACCATTCCAAATTATAACATAATGAAAAGAAAATGTTCTATGGTCACACAATATATATAAACAAGGAGGAATTGTAAAGGCAAACATTTCGATATCAAATATGCTAAGGTTTGAATTGCATCAAGTCATGATTCTTTCGGAGGTACGAATACAAACAAAGCCTGAATTAAACTTGCCTATTTAACAGTTACAGATTATTTAAAATGGCAAGAGCGACAACAAGTAGATAGAGTTATAGAAAAGGACAGTTGAATCACACAAGTTCCTATTTGTCAGAGAAGTTTCTCTGGATAGCCTCAGATGTTAAGTTCCAGGTGAGACAAAACAGAGAGACTTCTCACCTCTGCTTTGAAGCTTAGGAGTCATCAATATCCCACAGAGAAACAAAAGGGTTATCAACACTTTCAGGAGAAGAACCAACCTAAATCCAGGCCCCCCTGGAGCCAAGTCTGACTCCGTCCTGGTTTCTTGATATCAACATCAAAAGACCAAAAGAGAGTGGAGGGGGTTTATGGCTCTTCTTTGAATGATTCCGACCATTTGGCCTATGCCACGTCTCTACAACCATGTGACTAAACTAACATGATACATTCAAATTTACCAATCAGGGCCACCTTTTACCCCCACTGTACTGGACCCACAATAAACAAACATCTGGGACAAGAGTGGTTGATCACCATGCTGATCATGCTGAGTGCTGACCCCTGTGATCTTTAGAAGAGCAAACGGTGTCTTTTGGGAAGAAAGAGGGGGTTGTGGCACAGAAATAAATTCCTGTTATTTTTTCCAACCCTACAAGTCTCTACTGGTGGGTTCTGTCAACACGGTCTCACCCCTCATCGTCACGTATCGACGTTTGGTCATTACCCCCTGGCGTCGACATCCGAGGCAGAAGGTACCCCCTTTGCGTCGCTTTTCAACGTAGATGGCCGTCCGATACACTACAATGTAAATCCCTCATCTTCGGAGTCTGACGCGGGGGGTCAACTAACGAATCTCTCGCGTGTGCTGGAAAGTTTCGGTTTTCATGGTCATAATCACAAATAACTTTGCTAGATGTAGGCATTATCTTGCGATAAAAATACAACAGGTTTTAGGCTACAGAGGATAGACTTTTTTTAAATG
>NC_079900.1:26921556-26951962 GCF_024868665.1 Triplophysa rosa
TATCATTTTTAGAGGATACGCAACTTGTGCTTGCTACCAAAAAACCCCTATTGTTCCACTGTGCTCCTTCACGCTTGGTTAAACACTCACACACGCTTTCTGGGAAATTTGCCAGCAATTCCCTCCCTTACAAGTTCTCCAGCTAGGCTGGACACACAAAACGTTACACAGACAGTATAGACAGACAAGACCCAGGTTTAATTCTACATCTATACGCAATTCCTCTCTGCGTAAAATAAATATGTCTTATTCGTCTCAAGACAGCCTTATTCGTCTCAAGGCACGCAATTCCTCTCTGCGTAAACTATATCTCTTAACGCAATTCATCTCTGCGTAATCTATATCTCTTAACGCAATTCATCTCTGCGTAATCTATATCTCTTAACGCAATTCATCTCTGCGTAATCTATATCTCTTAAGCTACACCTACAAGCAGTTCTTTTACTGCAATCATTCATCCATTCTCATTCATACTTTTCTCGTTGAGATCCGGGACCCTCCTTCATATTTAATACATTAACTTTGGTTTCTTTTTAGGAGAGACTCTTTATAGACATCAGTGCTAACCAAAACTCACCTCCGGCAAACTGCACAGATAATACCTTTTAACAATTTAATTATAAAGCAAAAATATGCTCACCTGCTCTTGATCTGTGCAGCAAGCCGGATGCTCCGTCCTAGGCAGCCACCTGATGTCTTCCGTCTCTTTCCAATCCGGGTCACGGCACCAAAATATGTTGTGGAAAAATATCAGTCTTGTAGTTCAAAAAATCTCTCAGACAAAGAAGGTCCGGGTGTCAAGGAGTTAACTTTATTTGCTCGAGCCAAACAAAGTGAGATGTTCCAAGTCATCTAAAAACCAAGTGTTTTCCAGTCTACAGTTATAGTAAAATTTCTGAAAGGTGGTCTCTTCTGAAACCAATCAGGTATTTTCCTGTTATCTCTTATTTTTATTAACCAATTGTTAATTGCCTGCCACCAATAAGTCCCAGGTAACAAGGTACGTATCTAATGGTGGTACGCTGGTTATTACATCATTTTTTAAATAATTTGCATACAATGGTTACTACACAAGACCACCAAACAAGCCATGGTCTCCATACGAGACGGCGTGGCGTACGTGCGTAATCATGGTTACTTTTAAACAGTGGAAAATTCCCAGGTTTCAGAGAGAGCACACCAGGCTTCAAACTTTAGGCCTCTAAAAACATCACTGGATTTTACCTTGTTACATTGTGCTCAAATGTGCTTTAAACATGTATAAAGTGACATTAAGTGCATTTATATGAACAATCATTGGTTACAGGTAAAGATTGTGTCATTAAATCATCAATTCTTCTTCAAATAATCAAATTATCATCATAAACCTACTTATATGTAATTATTCTTATTGACTATGATTTCAGATCAACCCATCTATGTACTAATGTTCCTATGAATACTTCTCAATACTTTTTAGGTATTTTATCAAGTGCATTTAACTGTGGTGAAAAACAGTGCTCAATACATGTAAAAAACATATATGTGCCCAGAAATTACACAATAGTCGCTGGAAGAACGTGCGCTTTGTTCTGGGTGTGCATTTTGGAAATCGTTTCTGCCTGTGTTGGTGGATATTGAAAGACTGGTACAGCACAGGTATGTGAGTTGAATGAGATTATGCGTCATACTTATTCTTTCCTTGGTTAATGGTATGTATGTATGTGTGGTTGGAACAGTATGGTTACTCATACTGATCGTGGGTCGTAAGGGCTGAACAACTGATACAACACCCAGTATCCGATGCCGTATTCGAGTGCAGGGAACACTGAGATACGCGGCACGGAATGAATGAAACGTGTTGGTGATCCCTTTGAGTTCTAGGTGCAGCTGAAAGCTATTGGAAGGTATTTTGTTGTTTGTTTAATGATTTTAGCGATTGTTTAATGGTTATGAATTAAAATGTTTTAATTGTTTAAGAAAATGTAATATTGTATATCTTAAATCCTTATTGCATGGGCCGATGTGTGGAGTATTTTTTATTTAAGATTGTTCTTTTGTTTTGTAGAGTGCTTCTGTTGGTGGCTGGATTGATCACTGTTTTCCCTACCTTTATTTGGGTTTGTTTGTTTAGTTTGTTTCTTTGTTTATTAATTTTGTTGTTGGCCCCTGAACACATTATTGGTTTGGACTAGTAAATCAGAGGCAATCTGCTGTGTATAATATGGTTTACCGCCAATAGAGGGGGGGAACTAGTCACTCTCAAGTAGAGTTTGAGTTATTTCGCAGTTAGGTTTGGTACTTGTTTTCTTTGCAGTGGGTTGTACTTTTTATTATTTTCTTTTGAGAGTGTCTGTACCCTCCTCATTTGACGTTATTGTATGTGCCAGCTTTGACCAGGTCCAGACTGATGTGAACACAAGAGAAACAACTTAATAAATATGTTGATTGTTTTATAGTACTGCTGGCCCCGAGTTCATTCATTTGTTTGGATAGCTGTGCGGGAACCCCTACTGGGATCTCCTACCCATAAAACTTGGAGTGGCGTAGTCATAAATAACTGAATTATATAGATATAGATATATACACTCACCTAAAGGATTATTAGGAACACCATACTAATACGGTGTTTGACCCCCTTTCGCCTTCAGAACTGCCTTAATTCTACGTGGCATTGATTCAACAAGGTGCTGAAAGCATTCTTTAGAAATGTTGGCCCATATTGATAGGATAGCATCTTGCAGTTGATGGAGATTTGTGGGATGCACATCCAGGGCACGAAGCTCCCGTTCCACCACATCCCAAAGATGTTCTATCGGGTTGAGATCTGGTGACTGTGGGGGCCATTCTAGTACAGTGAACTCATTGTCATGTTCAAGAAACCAATTTGAAATGATTCGAGCTTTGTGACATGGTGCATTATCCTGCTGGAAGTAGCCATTAGAGGATGGGTACATGGTGGTCATAAAGGGATGGACATGGTCAGAAACAATGCTCAGGTAGGCCGTGGCATTTAAACGATGCCCAATTGGCACTAAGGGGCCTAAAGTGTGCCAAGAAAACATCCCCCACACCATTACACCACCACCACCAGCCTGCACAGTGGTAACAAGGCATGATGGATCCATGTTCTCATTCTGTTTACGCCAAATTCTGACTCTACCATTTGAATGTCTCAACAGAAATCGAGACTCATCAGACCAGGCAACATTTTTCCAGTCTTCAACTGTCCAATTTTGGTGAGCTCGTGCAAATTGTAGCCTCTTTTTCCTATTTGTAGTGGAGATGAGTGGTACCCGGTGGGGTCTTCTGCTGTTGTAGCCCATCTGCCTCAAGGTTGTGCGTGTTGTGGCTTCACAAATGCTTTGCTGCATACCTCGGTTGTAACGAGTGGTTATTTCAGTCAAAGTTGCTCTTCTATCA
Source organism: Triplophysa rosa (assembly GCF_024868665.1). Classification (NCBI taxonomy): domain Eukaryota; kingdom Metazoa; phylum Chordata; class Actinopteri; order Cypriniformes; family Nemacheilidae; genus Triplophysa; species Triplophysa rosa. The sequence goes on from NC_079900.1 coordinate 26,924,959, forward strand.
GCTTGAATCAGTCGGCCCATTCTCCTCTGACCTCTAGCATCAACAAGGCATTTTCGCCCACAGGACTGCCGCATACTGGATGTTTTTCCCTTTTCACACCATTCTTTGTAAACCCTAGAAATGGTTGTGCGTGAAAATCCCAGTAACTGAGCAGATTGTGAAATACTCAGACCGGCCCGTCTGGCACCAACAACCATGCCACGCTCAAAATTGCTTAAATCACCTTTCTTTCCCATTCTGACATTCAGTTTGGAGTTCAGGAGATTGTCTTGACCAGGACCACACCCCTAAATGCATTGAAGCAACTGCCATGTGATTGGTTGATTAGATAATTGCATTAATGAGAAATTGAACAGGTGTTCCTAATAATCCTTTAGGTGAGTGTATATCTAGTATAATTTAGTATATTTGTATACCATCCTGATAGTCAGATCATTATGAACTATAAAATAAAAAGTAATGTTGGTTGCTAAGCTAAGACAATAACACATACACGCTTGTAAAAAAGTAAAAGCAAAACCATGAAACAATGGATGTAAAACAAAATGGAACGAATGTTTGACGCAACATTTTCTATTCATTAACTTATAAAGATTCAGTTAACATCTGTTAATGAAGCCTAATATATGTCAAGTTCATTTTTTTGTATAGCACATTTACAACAGCCACCAGGCTGACCAAAGTGCTTTACAGAAGAACAAGATTATACACATATACAGACAACAGAATATCAAAAATTTAATACAACCCGTTAAAAATTAAAATGGCCATATCACAGTGGTCAATACACTAAGGAAAACAAATAAGTTTTTAGCAGGGACTTAAAAACAGACAGAGAAGGGGCCGTTCTAGAGGCAGGGCATTCCAAAGTGAGGCCCTGCCACTGCAAATGCACGCTCACCTCTACGCTTAAGCCTAACGTGAGGGACTACCAACAATGCCTGGTCACAGGATCGTAGGCTTCTGGATGGGGTGTAGAGATGAAGAAGTTCAGGAGGTAGACAGGGGCTATGTTGTGTAGGGATTTATATACAAAGAGGAGAATTTTAAAGTCTATTCTCTGGCAACCAGTGTAAGGATTTAAGAACTGGAGTGATGTGTTCATGTTTACGACACTTTAAAAGAAGTCTGGCCGCAGCATTTTGAACAAGCTGAAGACGCCATTTGACACTTAGATATACCGCAATATAAAGAATTGCAGTAATCTAGACGAGACGTAACAAAAGCGTGAACAGCCATTTCTAGAGTTTTTGTGAGAAAATATTTATTTTGGACAGTAAGCGGAGCTGATAAAAACTGGATCCGATAACAGAAGAGATATGTTTATCAATTAAACTGCTGGTCACAAGAACTCTACACTGCAAAAAATGACTTTCTTACTTAGTCTTTTTTTCTTGTTTTCCAGTGAAAATGTCTACAAATTCTTGAATCAAGATGCATTTTCTTGATGAGCAAAATGACCTAAGAAAATAAGTCTTGTTTTTAGTAAAAAAAATGAAATTTCAGTGAATTTGTGCTTAAAACAAGCAAAAAAATCTGCCAATGGGGTAAGAAAAATAATCTTGAATTAAGGTTGACCTTTTTCTTAGTCACTCAATTCAAGTTTATTTTTCTTACCCCATTGGCAGATTTGCTTGTTTTAAGCACAAATTCACTGAAATTTCATTTTTTTTACTAAAAACAAGACTTATTTTCTTAGGTCATTTTGCTCATCAAGAAAATGCATCTTGATTCAAGAATTTGTAGACATTTTCACTGGAAAACAAGAAAAAAAGACTAAGTAAGAAAGTCATTTTTTGCAGTGTAGGTTACGTACCCGTGATGATCTAAAAACAGATAAACCTTCTAAATCAGGGCTTATACACGTAATAGTTCTCATTGGGACCAAAAACAATTACCTCGGTCTTGTCTTCATTTAGGAGGAGGAAATTTTGGGCTAGCCATGATTTGACCTCTAAACATTTCGCAAGAGAATTAATCGCAGTGGAATTGTTTCTTTTAATTGGTAGATAGATTTGAGTATCATCTGCGTAAAAATGAAATGACACACCATGTTTACGGAGAATAGAGCCCAAAGGTAACATGTAGAGAGAGAATAGAGAGGGAGCTAAAATAGAGCCTTGTGGAAGGCCACAGGTCAGGGGTGCAGGAGAAGAGGTAAAGTTACCCAACTTCACTAAAAACTTTCTATCAGACAGGTATGACTGAAACCATCTCTACCATACTGAAACCACCATATTGTCCAGTGATTGTTTTGTAATTGATATTGATGTTGGGTAATTTCCACAGATGACTTTCATTAAATGATTAGCTAATAATTGTAAATACTTATTGACTTACATTCCTCTCCATTGTATGAGGCCCCAGGGAGTTTGTGTCATCGATCACATCCAGGGAGTTACTGGTATTGACCACTTGCACATCCTTAAAAATAGCAGTACAATACACAATTTGCTGGGAAATTACAGAATATGCTAGAATATGCTACAGGTTTTGCATACATTTTCTTGGTCCAGACTTTGTCCACAGTCATCATCTTCATCCTAACAAACCAAAGCAATATTTCATATTTGATCATTTAGATGTTTGCAAAAAAGGCAAAACTGTTTTTTGTTCATCGCAAATCTGTAAGTAACTTTAAAAACATCCTTACATTATGTTCTTCAGCCCGCACTTACAAGCGTTCCTTTAAGTAGTGGAGAGAATACACATGAGCCAATTTATTAAAATCTAAATTTGCTTAATTACATTTGTAATTAAATGTAACAAATCATGTTAAAAATATTTTAATGCAAAATTAAATATTTTGATAGTGCTACAACTACATTTAATAAAAATCACATAAGTGAAGTAAATACATTACATCAATATTTGACAGTTAAATTGGATAACTATAGAGACAGTTTATTTATAGCCAAAATTACAAAATACTAATATTCAAATTTGAGACATAAAACATTAGAATGTGTAGGTAGTTCATAAAAATGTAACAACTTTAAGCTCAAGATACGCTCAAGCTCTACAGTACCTTTGGGAGTATATATAGAGCCGAACGATGAAGTTCCCTGCTGGCTTTTAGAACAGATGGCGAGAGTGGAGAAATATTAATACGAATAATTTTTTTATGGAAATCAACCCTGGCCAAATCGAAACCAATGCTGCCCAGTCGTGGAAATGCTGTTGGCAGAACATCAAGGAACTCCTCGGCCGACAGAGACACTGGCACCTTGATTTTTTTTAAAGTCTCAGTTAAAAATAATAATAATAATAAAATCACTACAATTTACTTGGTGGTGCAGAATTCACTTAATGTATGCATTATACCTTTTGGGGGATGGAATACTTCCAAATCAGGAAGGAGGAGGAGACCAACTCTAAATGTTAGATGCGGTGTTTGCTCCCTCCTCCTCTGTGCTCTTACAGTGTCAGAATTCTGTCCAAACATCCTCAGCCTGAAAGAAAAGACAGAATAAGTGCAGAATGAAAATGCAAAGCCAGATGTCTGATTAGCAAATGTATAACTTGCAACGGACTTGACATTTTTAAGTGTGGCACTGGTATTATATTTTAAATACATTTCATTCATACATGAAACAAAATACATTTCTCTACGTAGAAGAGAATAAATGACATTCCCTGTCTGTCTTTAAATTAAAAATACTTTGGTGGTCACAAGGTAGATTAAACTAGGGCTGCAACTAACGATTATTTTAATTGTCGACTAATCTAACGATAATTTTTTCGATTAGTCGACTGATCTAACGATTATTATTTTATTATTCTAATAAAGATTTTTTTAGATTACATTATTAATCCTTTGGCAAACTTTGCAAATGAACAATAAATTCTAGTATTTTCTTACATTATAAAGCAAATCATACTTTTTACTCCACTACATTTTATAAATAAATATAGTTGTTTTACATTTTAATCCGTATTTACATTAAAATCACCATCTTCTTTTAATTAAGTGGTTTTAATTTTAAAAGTAAAAAAACACTGATTTTTTATGTACTTAAGTACTGTATTAAAGGTAAAAAAATGTTTTATTGTGTTATATTTATATTACACTTATGCTTTTTGTTGTCCTTATGTTGTTCCAATTGCTTCCATTGTTTCTTTCATCTGTAGGTCGCTTTGGATAAAAGTGTCTGCTAAATGACTAAATGTAAATGTAAAAACATTAAAAAAGGTGTATATGAAATACTAGAGCATGATATATGCTCTGTATGTTTTTCCTCCAAGTAATATCTGACTCTATTTTCAGTCTCATAATGTAATTGAGTAAAAGTAAAATACTACTATCTGTCTCTGTTTATTGTACAAAACTATCACCGTATAAAAGACTCTAATGCAGAGTGGCGTTAAAGCGAGCCCGCGCACCCGGACGCACAATGATGCGCTTAAAGCATCTACTCCTTCTGAAGTCCCCGGGATCATTTTGCTCCCCAAAGTAAATAATAGTTAGAACACAACGAGAAGGGGTGATATGTTACATGTTTAACACATAGTGCGTTGCATCAATCCGACAGTATACAGTTAAATCAGAGGTTTAAAAAGAGTGATTTCGTATGAAGACGCAACATATTCAGACCGCTTCCAGTGCTTCTAATAAGCTAAGCTATACTCCGCGAGTAACGTTAACTCAAAGTCTCTAGCAAAATACATTTTAAACAAAACCATAGACTATCATCTTGTCATTATGAAGAATAATGAAAACATTGGAACATCTTGGAAAGACTAGCGTCCTGACCGTCACCGTACACACGCATGCTGACTGGAGATTGACAGACAGCACCAGCGGAGGTCAGAGTTTCTTAATTATGCTAAATTGGTTTATTCCTCGCATAAAGCTATCGAATGACATAAAAAGTGCTTTGGTGGTTTCATGATAGTCAGTCCTTTTTGAAGCTTAAGAGTCATTTAAGCAGGGTCACAATCTGCAAAGTTTCACATACACTAACTTACACTAGTACAATAGCGTTAATGTACATTACAAAAAAGTAAATTACAAAAAAGTAATTATGAAAGTCTGCATCTACGTGCCCCATCTCCGTCCGTTTGTGATTGCGTGTCCATGCTGATCGCATTCCGGGGGTAACATTAGGGGGAATTCCTCCGTCCATTCACTAACTTTTTATTATACTTTCTCTTGTTCTGCTGATTAACTTACACACGCCCGGGAACAGAAACTGCTATTAATGCAGATAAACGTAAATAATACGAAGCGTCGACGCATTTCACGCACGTAATTTAGTAGTCGATATAATCTACGACGTCGACGCGTCGTTGCAGCCCTAGATTAAACCCATCTAGTTTTTTTATATATATAAAAAAAAGAGTGAGAACCCCTGTTCTAGTAGTTTTAGCTGAGGACCAAATCAAATTTTTGATCCAAGTAAAAGGCATACTATTCATACAAAATACATGAAATGCACTTATCAAAAAAATGAAGGGAAAACATAATCATCAAAGTAGGGATGTCCTCGACTAAGGATTTACATAGTCGGATCAGAATTGTCATGTCTTGCCAACACGGTCTCACCCCTCATCGTCACGTATCGACGTTTGGTCATTGCCCCCTGGCGTCGACATCCGAGGCAGAAGGTACCCCCTTTGCGTCGCTTTTCAACGTAGATGGCCGTCTTCGGATTCTGACGCGGGGGTCAACTAACGAATCTCTCGCGTGTGCTGGAAAGTTTCGGTTTTCATGGTCATAATCACAAATAACTTTGCTATATGTAGGCATTATCTTGCGATAAAATACAACAGGTTTTAGGCTACAGAGGATAGACTTTTTTTAAATGGGTCAGACCCTCAACGTCGGATTTTGAAGCAAGCATGGGGTCAAAATCGATTTGCGCTCTTTATAAAAAAGCGTTTTGCCCGGTATATTTGTTATATTGCTTTTATATTGGTTCCATTACCAACTAACGAAGTTTTAAGACATCGAATTGTGTTTTCTACCGTTTAGTTTTCATTTCTGTTCGTTCATTGTCCGCCCCCAAAATAGATTAGAAATTGATAAATTGTTCGACCGGACCTATCTGTTGTATATAATAATATAATAATAATAATTGTCCTTGCATCTGTACCCTACTTCACGTTGGCCAATCAACTACTTCAGCAGTGATACATCATTGCATGCGACGATCCCAAGCACCATTGCGTTTTTCGATTTCCATACGTAAGTATTGCACTCAATCTAGAATTAGACATATTAGATCCTTGCTTATCAAAAACAATCAGCTCATGCCATAAAGTTGTTGTGTTTGGTAATATTTTAGCGCACTGTAGCGATGTCATGGTATTGAGATGGGCATAACCTTGTTGCACCAAATGAAATGTGCGCATGGTGCTACAAATTGTTAGATAAAAGTTAGCCAAGGGTTAGGCACTGTTGGTGACAAAATTAAAATAGGTGTGATAGGCATATCCGATTTCAAATATGATATTCTTTGTTGCAACTAAGTAGCCTAGTTGCTTACGAGTTGTGCCACATTCTACTGCCATATTCATAATCATAATTTGGATAAAAGTGTCTGCAAAGAACCTAAAGATATATATCCCGGTGGGGACCTAAAGCTGAACGCGCACCAACTCATGGGGACTCCTGTTACCGTGGGGACGAATATTGAGGTCCCCATGGGCAAAAAAGCTTGTACATAAATCGTAAAGAACAACATTTAAAAAAAATCTTAAAATCCAATAAGTTTTCTATGATCTTTAGGTTTAGGGGTTGGGTTAGGGGATAAAATATAAAGTTTGTACAGTATAAAAACACCTATGGACTGTCCCTACGGAGATAATAAACCATTTTGTGTTAGTGTATTGTAATGTGTAGTTTAGTTATCAATTCTATACTGATTTATTTTTCTCTTTATCAACAGGTTCTCAAATACAATTTATCTACTAATAAATAGCAGCTGACTACAAAAGGCACTTTTAAGAGCCACGTTTGTATTGTCATTCTCCCTCTTCTCGTTTTTGTATTGTTCTCTCTCTCTATCTATTCCCTCCCATCCCGTCCTCTCCCCTCTTAGTGGTGTGTTTGTTCTTGTGCACTTTTGCGTGTTCTTGTGCACCATGTCAGATCCTAAGATGAACCAGCTCTTGGAGGAGGTCAACAGTCTTGTCAACCAGGCAGAAGACATGGATGAACTCCAAAGGCTGCATGAGGTCATCCACATGCAACAAGAGGCAGCATCATCCATCCAGCCATCCACCAGCCAGCCATCTGTGAGGTGGATTAAGAGGGACAGTGGAGGGAACATTATTTATGGGAGGCCAAGATTCTCCAGAAAGCGAGCAGGTCAGTCTTTCTTTTCATTCATGTTAATTAAGATATAGATTATATATCTAGATCTAATTCTACCTTTTGGAATGATATATAAACATGTCACCAAGTCATGGGTCTGAATTAGAAAATATATGATTATTATTATTTTACATAAGGAAAAGCAATGCTAAAACTGTGTCATTATGTTTAAAAGGCAGTCATGGTAATGTATGTTGGGTCAGTTGTGGCCTAGTGGTTAGAGAGTTGGACCCTACTTGTAAGTTGCTTTGGATAAAAGCGTCTGACAAATGAATAAATGTAAATGTATGTGTTTCTAATTGTAAAATATGTTTTTTTTCTGCTACAGCAGGTCTTAGCCTCAGACAAACTGGAAAGACAGGTGGTTCCCCTTTCAGGGCTCCGGAAACCAGTGTGGAAATGACCAATGACTTTTCTCACATAAACGCTGGTATGTCCTATTTTGTCCCTGCACTGTAAACAGTATGTTCATTTATAATAGGAATGTAATACACATTCCATATTTTTTTGTTAGTACAATAGATAACACGGTTATTACACACTTCAGAATGACTGTTGTTCAGTGATATACTCTTTTGTTGAATAACCTGTTGTTTTTGAATACTGTCCATTGTTTTAACAGAGTCTTTCCTTCAAGAACTAAAGCGCTCACTGGGTGAAGATTTAGATGACAAAGAAACACCACCACAAGCTTCCAGTGATTGGTCAGTGAGAAAAAGTCTTGTCTCAGGGTGGTGGGCGAAAGTGAGGCCCTGGTTGGTGGACAAAATGGTGGCTAAGCAGCATGTGGCAAGTCCAGTCTGCCAGAAATGTTACTCCAGTCCAGCTATGATCCATTGTTGTGACTGTCGACCACACCCCTTCCTCTGTGCCCGTTGTGACAGCAGCATCCACAAGGCTCAAGTCTTCCACAACAGGGACTCAATTAGAGAAGGCTTCTTTCAGCCATTGCCTCCGACATCCTGTTTTGTGGAGAAGGTTCTTACCCAGTGCGGTAAGTTGTAGTTTTTGAGAGATTTTATCACTTGTTAATTCCAGTTATCACCTGGAAAACTAAATACTAAAACCTAAATCATTTCTGATCAGTCGATGAGTACATGAAGAATATCTGGTCTTAAAAAGCTGACAGTAAATACGCATGTTAGTCGTTATCTTCTATCCTCTAACTATTCTCATAAATGCTTCTTTTTTTTCAAGTGTGTCTTGTACCCTTGGAGATGCCAGGGAGAATATGTAGCTGTCCTCAGAGCTTAAGTGTCATCACTGGAAAACCCATTGCTGTGGTTACAATGAATGGTAAGGAGAACTTTGGGGATAGGCGTCACTTCCGCTCAAGTGACTGCCGAATTTCACCCTCAGCTATTCCCTGATCCCACCCCATATGTACCCTCTCACTTTCTGTCACTCTTCACTGTCCTGTTGAATGAAAAAGTATATTTACCTCCCAGCCAAGTTTGTATAGGCTAGACACCTTTCTGCCACTCCCAATGTGTATGGATGTATAGGTAACCTGTTAAGCTGGAAAGATAATATAGAATTTATCTTTAAAAGAACAAAGCAGAAGATGTACTTCCTTTGCTTCCTTGGATTGGGCACACAATTATTCAACTTTTCTTTTCCTCTGTCATAATGAGTGTCTTACAATACTGCAACATTGTATCAAGAAAACCTTAAGAGCCAAAATTGTCACAGCAATTAAATATTTGCTAAAATATTGTGTGCCACCCCCCCAGAAACTATAATAGATAAAGATAATATGTGGATAATTAGTCTTTTTAGGATCATTCTTTGTAAACCCATTAAATGCTTGTGTATCATAATCCAGTAGATCAGCAATTTCTAAAATACACCCATCTGACATGAACCACTTTCTTCCTTCTTCTGATTGTGATGTCATATACTGTCTCGTCCTGTTCCACTATCCATCATGTATGCTCCTTGTGTTACTTCCTGTGTTCCCTTTGTCTATTTCCTGGTCTTGTGCTCCATGTTCTCTTTTGTTTATCCCTGCCATGTGTTCCTGTCTCTGCTCCTCGCCTGTGTCTAGTTCTGTGATTATTACTCTTGTCAGTCCCTGCCTTATTTCACCCGTTCTTTGCTACCTTGTTTAGCCCTTTGTATTTAAGTCCTTAAAGGCGGGGTGTCCAATTTCTCTTAGCCATTGTTGATGTTCAAATCAAAACAAAAACAAACACACCTCTACCCCCATCTTTCTCTTTAATCAGCGCTTGGCTCGGCTAATGTCCGCCCTGTGCACTGTGCACCTTACTGCTGATTGGCTACAAGTTTGTCTTGGTACTCGGCCCGACTCAGTTGTCTAAAGCGTAATACAGAAATTGTTACCCCGCCTTTAAAAGTATTTAAGGCTGAGTTTCCATCCAACTTGTTAATTTGAATTTGAAATGCGCATACGAAATTCAATTGGAAACAACTGCAGATGCGGATCAGTCCCTTAATGCAAATATAAATTTGATTCGCTTGAGGGGGGTGGATTAACTCTTGATGTGAATAAGGCATAATGCAATTAAAGTTGATGGAAACAGTTTAATTAGCATATATGCACACTTACCATGTTTCTATCCATAGATGTTGCCCTGGAGAAATTTTGATCCCACAGCTGGTCAGAACACGTCTCTTGATTAGTCTAATGTCCATTTTAATTCACATTACACAGTTGATGGAAACAAACACAGATACGCATATTCTTGAGCTGAGTTTTCATTAATGCCAACATCAAATGCAAATAAGTTTCATGGAAACCTCGCAAGTGTCCTCCTGAAAGTCAAAGTTTCCCACTTCAGTGTCTGAATTAAGTGTGCATATATATTTCTTTCCTTGTCCCAGGCCGATATGATCTCAACTTGCCAGAGTTGAAATGTGAGGTATGTCAAGCCACATGGAGTGCTGGAGTGGATGAGCTGGTCCATAATGACTACTGGCCTGCTACTTCTCAATTTTCAACAGTGTATGCTACAGACATCCTATTTTCCTTTGAGGAGTTGAAGATGGCAGCACCTGGGATGTCCAGCCAAGCATTTCTTAGAATGCTAGATCAACGAACTGTCCGCTTTGGCCGTGTAAGTATTTGTGGTGACAATCTTAGAGTAACTCACAATTATAGTATGAGGTCAAGTACACATGAACATTTACTCTGTTTAGGGAAAAGTTTGTGTGTTAAATTTAGACCCTTTGTCAGAGGTGTATAAACAGCTAGCAACTCGTGCTGTCATGTAGTTTGCACTGAGTGTTTTATGAAAAAAGGGTCCTTCTGAAGACCTCAAAATCTACTCCATTGAGTTCTAAGATTTGGCTATTGACTTTGATGTTTTCTCCCCAATATCATTTGCTGATCACAGAAATGTTCATTTGGAAACATTTCTTTGGCTACAGATGTAGACTGTCAGGTTCTTCTTCAGGTTCCTTTCCTTTGATGTTTATTATCAGAGGTCATGGAAGTAGTACACACATCCCAATGTTTTATCCATTTTAGAGCATCTTATTACAATGTAGAGTGGTCTTTAATTTCTTGATCTGTTTTACTGTTTCGCTTTTACTTTACTCTTTTGAAACAGACTGGAAAGGTCATAGCAGACAGCTTCAGAAAAAGCTTTTTGGAGTGGGAGGCTGTCCGATTTGAAATGGACAAAGTCATCCGGGAAGACCACTTTAACTGCCCAGCATGCACCCCAAACATGCTTGCGGTCTCTGTTGATGGAAACCGTAAGCATTATAGATTCAAGAGTGCAGCAAGGTACTTAAAAAAAATACAGTGTTTAGATTGACAGTTCATCATTTTGAAAATAACTTTGCTGAAAATCACAATGAAAATCATACGAATATTAAAAGGCAATATGTGTCTATTTAGATCAGAGGAACAAGCCATCTTTAATGGTGTCTTCATAGCCAAGGATGATGATGTAGCAAGATTCGTAGACTATGTCCATTCCTCGACCAGCCATGTAAATTTGCACAACTTGCATCACTATATTTACTTGTAAAATACCATGTCCTACATAGGAGTTTGCTTGGACTGTTAACCATCTTCCATGTTTTAGGTCTCTGGAAGAGGTGTCTGTGGGGGACAGTGGTCAGCAGCACGAGAAACATCACAGAAGTCCTCCAGCAAAGTAGATGAGGAGGGCCTAGAACTTGCCGTTTGTCGGCATGGTGTTCTTCTTTGTGCCCTTAATATGTTCAGGGGGGAGGTTTTTGCTTACCCTCTGTACCTCCAAAAAAAAATGGCTTGTAAGCCGGTGAAATTCTTTGCTATGGATGTTGCATGCAAGTACTGGCCTTACCTCCAGAGAGTGAGTGAGAGATGCCCTGAGCTTCAGGATCTGCTCTCAATGAAGCCATTTCTGTCAGTGTTTCATGCCAAAGCCCACGACTTCAAATGCGAGGTAAGAAAATGTGACTGTCTATGTGATTTTCTTTACCTAAACATAAGATTGTTGCCGCTTAGATTTATTTATTTTTTATTTGAAGGTAAAATGGAGTGGGGCATACCAGGAGGGGGCTGGTTTGACTCTTGGGGAGGAGGTGGAGCAGTGTAATGCCTTCCTCTCGAGAATTGCTGTTACCACAAAGCACATGGCAAAAGCAGGTAAGGTAACCACACACTGCACTAGTTTGACAAAGTGATACAATACCTGCTACCTGCAGGTATGATACCTGCAAGCAACTGCAATTATCAGATGTTGGGGTGGGCGCAGTTCTGTCTCAATGGTCCCCAGTTGATGGGAAGGTGCACCCCTGCGCCTTCAACTCACACCGTCTCAGCCCTGCAGAACGCAATTATGACATCGGTAATCGAGAGCTGTTAGCGGTTAGACTGGCGTTGGGTGAGTGGCGTCATTGGTTGGAGGGAGCAGCGCAGCCCTTCTTGGTCTGGACGGACCATAAGAACCTTGAGTATATCCGTTCGGCCAAGAGGTTGAGCTCACGCCAGGCCCGCTGGGCACTCTTCTTTGGTCACTTTAACTTCACCCTCTCGTACCAGCCTGGGTCCAAGAACCTTAAACCTGATGCCCTCTCGCGTCTGTTTGAGACCCCCGGTATGGAACTTGCGGCCGAAACCGTCCTTCCAAGGAGGGTGGTGGTCGGGGCCCTCTCTTGGGGTATCGAGCGGTGAGTGGCAGAGGCCGGTCGAGGGGTGCAAGTGCCGGCAGGGTGCCCAGGGGGTAGGTTGCCGTGCCGGCTGTGCTGCGTCCTGAGGTCCTTCAATGGGGCCATTCATCCAGGTTAGTCTGCCATCCAGGAGTCCGGGGAACGTCGACTGCCATCCGTCAACGTTTCTGGTGGCCGTCCCTGGCCACTGATGTCAGACAGTTCGAGTCGGCCTGCCCCACGTGTGTTCAACGTAAGCCGATCAACCACCCTCCCGCTGGTCTGCTCCGTCCCTTGCCCATCCCCACCCGCCCTTGGTCGCACATTGCTCTTGATTTTGTCACTGGGCTTGCTCCCTCCGAAGGTAACACAGTGGTTCTCACAGTGGTGGATCGCTTCTCCAAGGCGGTCCATTTTGTCCCTTTACCCAAGCTACCCTCTGCCCGGGAGACCGCTCAACTGATGGTAGACCACGTCTTCCGTCTCCACGGCTTGCCGGTTGACGTGGTCTCTGATAGGGGGCCTCAGTTTTCATCCCGGTTCTGGAAGGAGTTCTGCAGACAGATCGGGGCCTCTGCGAGTCTGTCTTCTGGCATTCACCCCAGACCAAAGGGCAATGCGAGCGGGCCAACCAGGATCTTGGTAGAATGCTCCGCTGTCTGACATCATCTAACCCCAGCTCCTGGTGCTCTCAGCTCTCGTGGGTAGAGTACGGCCACAACTCCCTCCAGTCCAGTGCATCAGGTATGTCCCCATTTGAATGTTCCTTGGGATATAACCCCCCTCTGTTTCCATCACAGGACCATGAGGCGGACCAAGGCAGCGGCCGACCATCACCGGTCCTCTCCTCCAGTCTATGTGTGTGGTCAGCGGGTATGGCTCAACGGGCAAGCAGTGTCGGGCGGTGGACGGGCCCCCGCCTGCGTTGGCATTTCAACTGCCTAGAGTTGTTGGTTGTGCTACTTGCATTGAGGAGGCTACTACCTCTCGTGCAGGGCAAGCATGTGCTGGTCCGGTCGGACAGCACAGCTGCTGTGGCGTATATCTTTCATTCACGGCAGCTAACATGACTCGCCCGGCGCCTCCTCCTCTGGAGTCAGCAGGTGATCAGTTCCCTACGAGCCACACACATCCCAGGCGTCCTGAACCAGACAGCCGATGCGCTCTCTTGTCAGTTGACGCCTCGCATAGAGTGGCGACTCCACCCCCGTGCAGCCGGCTCATTTGGGGCAGTTCGGCCAGGCACAGGTGGTCCTGTTGCCTCCCTGGACTCCACCCATTGTCCGCTTTGGTACTCCCTGTACGAGGCAACCCTTAGCACGGATGCCTTTGCGCACAGCTGGCCGCGGGACAAGCGGAAGTACGCTTCCCCCCAGTGAGCCTCATTGCACAGGTCCTGTGCAAGGCCAGGGAAGAGGAGCATCAAGTGGTACTAGTTACGCCCCTTTGGCCTAACCAGGACTTGGTTCTCGGAGCTGACGATCTGACAACAACTCCCCGCTGGCCGCTCCCCCTGGCGAACTGCTTCCCCAGGGGAAGGGGCACGTTACGGCATCCCAGGCAAAACCTGTTCTCCATGTCTGGATGGGACGAGGAGATCCTGAGTGACCCACCCCCGGTCTGGTTGGGACATCACTCAGGCTAGGGCTTCGGCCACTGGCGGCTATACGCCCATAGGTGGCGCCTCTTCTCGTCCTGGGGCTCTTCTCGGCGAGAAGACCCGCGGAGTTGCTCGGTCGGGTACGAGCTGTCCCGTCCTCAAGAGAGACGGGGGAGTAACCTCTCCCCCTCCACACTGGGAATGTATGTAGCCGCTACGGCCGCTCATCATGACCCAAGTGCTGGGTAGCCTCTGGGACAGCACGACCTGGTCATTAGGTTCCTAAGGGGCGTGAGAGGGTGACCACCTTATCCGCGCTCCGTACCCTCTTGCGACCTAGGTGGAGGGCCTCAAGAGGCCCCGCCCCCTTCGAGCCGCTCCGGGTTTGCCGCTCTTTCTCAGTCTTGATAAAGACGGCTTTCCGCATGGTGCTCACCTTCAAGAGGGTAGGCGATCTGCAAGCACCCTCCGTGTCCACAGATTGCATAGAACTCGGGGCCGGGATTCTCACGTTATCTTTAGACCCCGCCCCGGCTACGTGCCCAAAGTTCCCACCACTCTCCCGAGAGACCAGGTGGTGAACCTGTAGGCGCTCCCCAACGGGGAGGAAGACCCAACCTATCCATGTTGTGTCCAGTACGCGCACGGCGCCTCTACTTGGACCGCACGCAGAGCCCAGAAGCTCTGAGCAGCTCTTTGTCTGTTTCGGAGGTCAGCAGAAGGGAGGGGTGTCTCCAAACAGAGGCTGTCGCACTGGATCGTGGATGCCCTCGTTAGGGCATACCGATCTCATTTCGCCCCTGCCTGTTGGGAGTGAGGCACACCCCTCATGGGCACTGGCTCAGGGCACCTCTCTGGCAGACATCTGCAGAGCTGCGGGTTGGGCTATGCCCAACAACTCCGTGAGGTTCTAATACCTACGCGCGGAACCGGTGTCAGCCCGCATCCTGGCAAGATGTGGGACCGGCAGCAGGTAGGGCGTACGCCTGCAAAAGCCCTTCCCCCTTCCTTAGGGGGATCAGCGGCTATTACGCCTCCCCTCTTTCCCCCACTGGGTAAAGAACAGGCATTCCATCCATCACTAAGCACCTTTCCAGGGGACAGGCTGGGCAGAGCAGCCCTGCCCCCTTAGGCCGGGGAACAGTTGAGTTATCTCCCAGATGGCTCTAACCGGACCTAGTGCTCCAGACGTGGTAACCCCCCCCTGTGGGCTGTTCCGTCTGATGTATCCTCATGAATGGTTCCCACCTTGGCAACCCATGACCTCCCCAGGTGGACTCCCACCTTGCGGTTAACTCCTGCAGTCCGCACATCCTTCCCATGAGTTCTCCCCTGATGGTGAGACCATGTGGTATCTCCACTATTCCTCCCTACGGTAGGTAGTGGCCTCTGCAGCGTTTTCCCCCCGGGAGGGAATAATGCTTACCCAGTGGCCCGTACGGTGCCGGGCGGCTTCTTGCCATTTAGAGAACTAGGCCTCCGCCCGTGACGGCCGGTGACAGGGGCTTCCCAACTTTGTGTAAACCTCTAGGTCCCCCTTTCTCTCCACTGGAGGGTCTTAATTTCGTGTTAACGTGTTCGTCTGACTCGCCCAGGCCAGTCAACGTCGCTCCGCAGAGATTGTGACGCGGCTCAGTGCTGTGGCATTTTCCATAGGAACCCCATTCTGTCGGTTCGACACAACGTCGAGAGACCGACAGAAAGGGAACGTCTTGGTTACGGATGTAACCTCGGTTCCCTGATGGAGGGAACGAGACGTTGTGTCCCTCATGCCACAACACTGGCCGCCCACCCCAGCGGTCGGGGGAGGATGCTTTAGGCTCCTCAGAACAAAGGTGAATGAATGAGCACGCCGGCTTCCCTCTTATACCCGGACATCCGGGGAGGAGCCCGGCATGCAAATTTCATTCGCCAATTTTCATTGGCCTTTTCTAAATACTCAGAAGCTGATAGGTTCTCAAGACAAACCCCATTCTGTCGGTTCGACACAACGTCTCGTTCCCTCCATCAGGGAACTGATGTTACATCCATAACCAAGACGTTTTCCCCGCTTGCGGACATTCAGTGGATTACAATTGGGGGTTCCCCGGTTGCTGTGGACACTGTGTGAATTAACTTTTGGTTTTCCCCGCTTGCTGCGGACGTTCAGTGGAATTATTTTTGGGGTCTTCCCCCGCTTCCCCCTAACGGTCTATTGGCCGAGCGCTCGAGCCTTTGCCTTTTTTTCCTTTTTTTGAATTTATTCTTTTGTCAGAGACTGTGTTCTGCCTTGTTCTTGAGTGAGGGATTGACTCATTAAAAACTGGCTCCAGTGTCTTGCATTACAATTATAGTATGAGGTCAAGTACACATGAACATTTACTCTGTTTATGGAAAAGTTTGTGTGTTAAATTTAGACCCTTTGTCAGAGGTGTATAAACAGCTAGCAACTCGTGCTGTCATGTAGTTTGCACTGAGTGTTTTATGAAAAAAGGGTCTTTCTGAAGACCTCAAAATCTACTCCATTGAGTTCTAAGATTTGGCTATTGACTCCGATGTTTTCTCCCCAATATCATTTGCTGATCACAGAAATGTTCATTTGGAAACATTTCTTTGGCTAGAGATGTAGACTGTCAGGTTCTTCTTCAGGTTCTTTTCCTTTGATGTTTATTATCGGAGGTCATGGAAGTAGTACACACATGTTTTATCCATTTCAGAGCATCTTGTTACAATGTAGAGTGGTCTTTAATTTCTTGATCTGTTTTACTGTTTCTCTTTTACTTTACTCTTTTGAAACAGACTGGAAAGGTCATAGCAGACAGCTTCATAAAAAGCTTTTTGAAGTGGGAGGCTGTCCGATTTGAAATTGACAAAGTCATCCGGGAAGACCACTTTAACTGCCCAGTATGCACCCCAAACATGGTTGCGGTCTCTGTTGATGGAAACCGTAAGCACTATAGATTCAAGAGTGCAGCAAGGTACTTAAAAAAAATACAGTGTTTAGATTGACAGTTCATCATTTTGAAAATAACTTTGCTGAAAATCACAATGAAAATCATACGAATATTAAAAGGCAATATGTGTCTATTTAGATCAGAGGAACAAGCCATCTTTAATGGTGTCTTCATAGCCAAGGACGATGATGTAGCAAGATTCGTAGACTATGTCCATTCCTCGACCAGCCATGTAAACTTGCACAACTTGCATCACTATATTTACTTGTAAAATACCATGTCCTACATAGGAGTTTGCTTGGACTGTTAACCATCTTCCATGTTTTAGGTCTCTGGAAGAGGTGTCTGTGGGGGACAGTGGTCAGCAGCACGAGAAACATCACAGAAGTCCTCCAGCAAAGTAGATGAGGAGGGCCTAGAACTTGCCGTTTGTCAGCATGGTGTTCTTCTTTGTGCCCTTAATATGTTCAGGGGGGAGGTTTTTGCTTACCCTCTGTACCTCCAAAAAAAAGGCTTGTAAGCCGGTGAAATTCTTTGCTATGGATGTTGCATGCAAGTACTGGCCTTACCTCCAGAGAGTCAGTGAGAGATGCCCTGAGCTTCCGGATCTGCTCTCAATGAAGCCATTTCTGTTAGTGTTTCATGCCAAAGTCCACGACTTCAAATGCGAGGTAAGAAAATGTGACTGTCCATGTTATTTTCTTTACCTAAACATAAGATTGTTGCCGCTTAGATTTATTTATTTGATTTTTTATTTGAAGGTAAAATGGAGTGGGGCGTACCAGGAGGGGGCTGGTTTGACTCCTGGGGAGGAGGTGGAGCAGTGTAATGCCTTCCTCTCGAGAATTGCTGTTACCACAAAGCACCTGGCAAAAGCAGGTAAGGTAACCACACACTGCACTAGTTGACAAAGTGGTATGATACCTGCAAGCAACTGCAATTCTTCGCCTTTCTCACACTGCTATGAGAAGTGTTCAAACTACAGTACATTTTGATCCTGATGACTAGGATGAGGTACATGCTGACTATGAACATATCAAGCAAAGCAGATTTAGAATGTATAATCTTGAAGACAGATGGGTGGATCGATTACAATACCATCATCCTATTTTTTTTTAAAAGTGAAAATCATAAGGAGTTGAAGCAAATACTGTATTGTTGTTGGTTGCATACCTTACCATACTCACCTACTGTCCTGCTACAATGCTCAATGCCATTTGCGTATTGTCCTGGGTCACTGTTCCATACTACTTCTCCACTATCCTGTGCCACTAACCGACTAACCCTTTCCTTGGACAGTAATTAAATGGCACAAGACAGCAGGTTGACACCATGGTACTACCTTAGTTATTGTTTCTGAAAAGTATGTGGTACCCAATAAGTCTGCACCGGTTTTCTCCTGCCTCTACTGTGAAGAAGAGTGATAAACTTATTTTTTGTTCTGTTTGCAGGACGCACAGACATGCTCACAGTCATGGCCATGCTCTGGAATCAGCAAAAGACTAATAACTTGGCTTCCACACTTGCCCGCCGATATCAAAAGGTAAAGACACCAGTAATCACTTATGCAACATATAAAGCAACATGTGGGCAATTCCGTGAATATGTCAACCTTACCATGAAAAAATAAAGTTTTTACCAACAGTTTTTACTATGGTAACAGCACAGATATTAACATTTGGTGGTTCAAATACCCATGTGAGATCTCTCTTCAAATTTGTAAAGCATTTTTTTTATTTTTAGTGCATGATTTTTCGTAGTTAGGTAAGTGCCATTTTCAGGATTGTCACATCCATAACGCTACATATTCCTCATAAATGGACACATGAATATTAAAATAAAATAACTATTTTATGTTCTATAAAGAGGCATCCCTTCTCCATTAATTGGGTATTATTGCTTCAGAATTGTGCATTTTATTTCACAGAAATCCTACAAAGTTTGTCGTCTCCCAAAAAACACGTCCTTTTTTGTCACATCCATAATGCATGTTTATTTCCCTTTTTTAAAATAGAAAATTTGTTCATAGACTGACATTTTTTATGTTTAGACTCTATCAACAAGGGTTTAGTAAAATATAAACAGATGGTTCAATATATTTGTAACAAATTCATTCTCTGAGCATTTTTATGTCACGTCCATAATGCAAAATGTCACGTCCATAACGTTGGAATTGCCCATGTGCATTATAAAATATAGTGGCATCACACAAAACATTTAGATGTAGTGATTTTTTTTATTTAGCTTATATATTTTTCAGTGTGTATATATATATATATATATATATATACTGTATATATATATACACACACATCATTGCATACCATATAGGGACAATTCCAGGTTATGGATGTGATGGAACATGAGCAAGCATAGTATTGTTAGAATATTTTGCACAAACCCTGGTATAGTCATTATCCTACAGATACCATAGCATTTTATTGACATTGTGAATGTGACAAAAAGTCCACTTTCCATGGAATTGCCATATAGTATAGTCCCTGTATTTGTGAATATATGTAAAGTATATGGAATGAGTGCTGTATGTGGTTTTCTGATAGTGAATATAACTTTACATTCCTTATTAACACAGAGCTCTAGGCATTACCCTTGTCTGTCTCTGCTTCATTGTCATTTTTTGTTTGTGTTTGAAGGCCACAATTGCCCTGCAAAGACAATTGCATAACATGGAAGCCATGAAAACTGAAATGGCAGTCACAGATGATCAGCTGGAGGGTTGGTCAATGATGTTCATGCGGTCTTGCCTCGCCTCGCCTCGCCTCGCTTTTGTCCCTGAACGTGAGTTTGTTAGTTTTGCTTTAGTTTCTGTTTTGACCCATAGCGGGAAGTTTTTCTTTATCCTTTTGAGAAGCCTTTTGTTATTGTTTTTGTCTTCGTTACCTCCTCATGGGTGTTTTGTTTCTGTTTAGTGTTTTAATAAAATCTGTTAACCCCTTCATCCCCGCTGCCTGCGCTTGGGTTCTTCAGCCACGCAATGCGTGACATAATGTTTCACCTGGTGGGAAACAAAGATAAAGTTATTTTAGTCTAGTTTTGTCAAGCTTTTAATTGTTTGTTGCAAATGCACGTAGCCTTGAACGTGTAAGGTACAAAGCCTTATCCAGTAGGGTAGCAACTCTGTTACAGAAAAGATTGTTTAGGCTCACTTGCCCATATGCCAGAAATAATACATTTTCATGGAATTAAGAAGAAAATTTCCTACTTCTCTTCCTATCAGCAACAATGTCCCCGAATGATGCTAGTGTTGCTCCTGTTGCCAGACGAATTGAGGAGCTGGTGACCAGTATTAAAAGGAGGTCACAACGTCTTTATAAAGACAATGATGGCTGCAAAGGTCCTGCCCGGATACGCAGAAAGATCAGGGAGGAAAATAAACTTTTAAATTCTGTGGTGGATCAATATAACGCCATGGTTCCTAATGCAGAAAACCTGGACTTGGACACCATTCTTTCGGATGACATTATTTGGCCATGGCAGCTTTCACACGGTGGTATATACATAAGTCCATTGACTATGTGAAATAAGTCTCATAGTAGCACAAAATCTTTCATCGATGTTTGCCCAGATAATCTAAGAAAACCTAGTATCTTTTTTTGACATTATCTGGGAAATCAACTGATCTTAAAATCAACTGATTTATGTATTCCAGACTCTGTAGATCTAAGGACAAAAAGGAAGGCATTTGACATGGTGATGGCAGTAAGGAGACTTGAGGAGGAGAAGAGGATTGTCATTGCTGAGATGGAAAAATATTGGACATCTCTTTGCACCCGTGCAGACACCCTGAAGGAGATGTCATCTCAGCTTTGCAGTGGGACATCAAGTATGTATTTTAAGTTATACTTGACATGCATTATATTTACCAGTATGTTTCTGAAAGTCTGTAATAAAGTTGTTTTTTTCCCCGTATAAGATGAGATGTGGGGCCTGAGTAAAGAGGGAATCCAAGGTCTACAGAGCTTAATCATAAAGAACGCACAAGCCATCAACAGAATACGAAAGCACGTAAAGAACTGTTATATACAAGTTCTGACTGGAACAGAAGTGAACTTTAAAAGTGATTCGGAGGAATACCATAGTGACTCTGAACTTTCCGAAGATTAAACGGAGGATGTAAGATGACCAACTTTCAAGTGTCTTGTCATGTTCTCCAAGTCTTAAAGAAATGCATAGATTGGCAAGAAGATCATTGTAGCACCTGGACTCTTTATATTGAAATTTAATTCACAATTCAGTTTTGAGAATGCCCATGTTCTCTGTAACCAGATGGGATGAAAGACCTCTTCCATGCCAACTTATAGCAGGGGTCTTTTTTTGCATTTTATTTATTGCATTTTACTGTTTATCCATCCAAAGTAATTTTCTGACCCTGCTAATTAAACATGAAAAGCTTGGTTTAGAATTAGAAAAAAACCCATGGGAGCTTTAATTGAACTTGGAGCTTATTTTATGAATCGGTATGCTCTCATGTTTTGTGTTATTATTATGAATATGTGAATATGTTCTAATAGTTTAATATTCTCTTCTTAAATAGTTTACTTGATACATTGTGTGTTGTCCTGAAATATGTCCAGTTTAACACATTTGACCTGTGGCAGCAGAGATCCTTGGATAAATAATGTTTTGGGTATGCACATACCTTAACTCATTCATAACCTATAAACATTCACATTTTGAGTTTACTTTGTACACTGGTGTATATTATCCTGAAATACATCCAGTTTCATTCACTTCACCTTCTGTGGCAAGTCTGAGGCAGCAGACATCCTTGGAAATGTAAATTTTTGGTACTCAACGGCTATGATTTCTGATAATCTTAGTTCTTTAATCACTCAAAACCCACTAAAACGTGCATATTTTGGGTTGACTTCATATGTTGATGTGTATTGTGCTGAAATACATCCATTTTTACATATTTCACTTGCTATGGCAAGTGTGAGGCCACAGAGATGCATGTAATACACAGTTTTGGCACCCAACGGCTGTGACCTTTGACACTTAAATATCATTAAATCATTCAAGAAACACTAAAACATTCCTATTTTGAGTTGACTTGATGCATAAAGGTGTGATTTGCAGAATACAATTCACTTTCACTGACCTCACATGCTGTGTCAAGTCTGAGACCAAAGACATCCTTGGAATGTACCATTGAAAGAGGCAGATATGCCATAGAAGGCTCAGTAAGCGTCATGCCAGATAATTGATGAAATGTCAGCAGGTTGCATTATTTTGATGCAGGGAATGTTAACAAACTTGTCTGTCAAATTTGAGACCTCTAGCTGCTTGTGTGTTGCTAGAAGGCAGAGCCAAAAATGAGAAAATTGTCATTTCTAGGGGGCGCTACAGAGTCTGTGAATGTGTAAACTGTAATTTGACTTTGCTCACATATTTTGTGTGATACATAGTTATCACATGCCAAATTTTACCTGTTTATTATGTATGCAAGTTAGAAATGTTAACCCTAGACCTAAATGTTCACAATTTCCATGTCAGAAAGGCCATGGTAGAGTTACACTCATTATTGTAAATAAATATCAACACGTGACACATATATTGGCATGGGGAATAAAACAAACTGCTTTTTAAGACCTTTAAGCTGGTAGTGTGTTGCCAACACAGAAAGATCACTGAGGTTACTTTAGGATCAAAGATGTTTTATTATCATTCCATAAAACGGTGAATTAAGTTAATGCAGAAATTAGACAAATTCCGAAAGAATGACGACAATAAAACCATGAAATATTTAAACTGTATGAAAATAGAAAGCTATCAGAATCCAGTTACAGTTTCCATGATTGTCATAAATAATGGTAATCACTTATTGGGGTTACAGAGTATTCAGTCCCAGTTCATAAAAATAGAGACAAAAATAGAGATTAGAATTAACACAAATAAGGACCAAGTGTGATATAAAATAAATAAATAAACATAAATTAAGTATAAAAACCAAATTATTTTATCATTAAATCTGGTTACAATCTGATTATAACAATAATGGTAAATGCTCAATGTAGCACAGCCTTCAGATTGCTTATGGAACCTTCAGTCCATTCTACAGCAGAATTGTCATTAGTTATTTCAGCGCAACACACATCCTCTCTAACCGCTAGGTTCCTGAGACCTCCAATCTCCTTGATGTGGTTATACAGTTCCAGGACCAATGGCCCTCTGAGGTTGGTAGCAAGACCAGAAGTGTTCACTGGCAGACAGTTCTGGAGAAGCTGGTTGGGTCTAGGCTTGGTACACTAGCAATACATTTGGACTGCTATTGCAATGGTCTTCCTCTTCATTGTCTTGTTCCTCTGTTTGCAACTACAAAACAAAATAGATACAAGTGAACATGAGTACACACACCACATGAAAGACTAGGGTGCATTGCTCTCACCATTGCCAGTCTGGGGTGTGTCCCTCCCCGCTGCACTGCCAAGCTGGGGTGCATTGCTTGCTGCCGTGCTGCCAGACTGGGAAACGTCGCTTGCCTCTATGCTGCAAAGCTGGTGTGCACTGCTCACTGCTGCATGTTGCTCTACGTGGCTCACTACCAGGCTAGAGTGCATCAATTTCCTGCGCAGGCAGACACTTTTCCTCATGAAATTCACAATGGCAAAACTGTTCCAATATAGTACGAGGGCAGCAGTGTAGTCCTGCAGCTTCAGCTTTAAGATGATGGAGAATTCATGCATGACCATCATCCCATAGGTGTTGGCCAAGGATGTACAGCGGCAAATGAGAGACAGAGAAAGAGAGACAGAGAATGAAAGACAGACAGACAAATTGACAAGGTTACCATCAAGCCATTTGGTCAGTCTTTGTGATAGGGAATTAGTCTACTTTGATCACTGTGCTGTGGTTAATATTTCCATTTTATTAAAAAGAATATCACCAGGATCTGTAAAGAAAGTATCCTAATCCAAGACTACACGTCATGCTTAGTTTGTCTTCCAAGTTTAGCCTATTCCTTGTATCCGCTCAACAGGCTGTGGGTAAACATCCAAGACCCAAAAGAATAGAATACACATGAGGCTGAAGTTTTATCTAAGAGCATTAAGTGTGATAATAAAACAAAGTTGAAGAGATGCAGTACCTATAAGCCAGGTGTTATACAAAAGACAGTCTCTGTATGTGTTAAAGAGAAAGTACATTTCAATAGAGATTTCATCGATATCTTTTCTGAATTTAACTAATAAAGATTTAACAGGATAGCAGCGATGGATACTTTTAAAAGAAACCTCTTTAATTTGTTGACAAGCAGGAATTTACTGGGCAGAGTCCATGTCCTGGTCCAACAGATGTCTTGGGCATATTTGATCCAAGCTGTAATTACGCATGGGATCTTGTCCAAGCGTCCATATTCCTTCCCCTCTGACACCCATAGGGACACTATTTATTGATATGTGAAAGTAATGTTGGCGCAGAGTTTGAAAACAGAGAGAATAGCCAAATTTTCAAGAACTAATTAACAGTGTTTTATTAGAACCAAAGTCAGAAATAAAATATCTCATAGCACAAGTCCAACAAATTGAGGTGGAGACAAATTTAGTGCCATTTGAAAGACAGTAAAGACAAACAACAAATATGAACAAATATACAGCAATCAGACACAGAATAAGTTGAACACACACTAAAATCAGCACATTGCATGTGTATACTGAATGTCCTAATTTAAGTGTCAAAGTCATCAGGTTTGTGGTTTATGGCGTGCAATGACAGCTCAGAGGTAAAACGTTTGATAATAATCAATACATATGAACAATTAGAAATGCTATAGAACACTGAATATGAATTTAATGTGTCAAGAATATTATTAGTTCTCTCTATATATGTATTTTCAGGCATGGATAATGATTTCTGTCATGGCTCTGCTTCCATAGTCATGTTTTTCTTGGTCCTGTAGCAGAGTCATGACAAAGTCTTTGGTTATGTGTGGAGAGAAACATATTATTGTCCGTTTGACTATAATATACGTTCTCTCCAGTGTCTTGTCATTGGCCCTATTCCTCTTGTTTCCTCGTTATGTTTCCCTGCGTGTTTAATGTCCCACACCTGTCCATTGTCGTTATCCCTCGTTTGTCTTCCCCTATATATACCCTCTTGTTTCTTTGTCTTGTGCTCGTGGATTGTACTACGTCATGATGTGTGTCCGTTCGTGCCCCAGTCCTCGCTTAGTGAGTTTTGCTGTGCCTTTGTATTGTTTTATTGTGCTTGTGTGCCTGTTAGTAGACGTTGTGTCATAGTTGTTTTATTTTGTCCTTTTATTTTTGCCCCACCGAGGGAGGTGTTTTGTTTTCAGTTTTTGCCTTAGTCGTGTCCTTGTTACCCCCTCGTGGGTGTTTTGTTTCTGTTATTGTTTATTAAACGTTTCTGTTAACCCCTTCACTGCCGTTGCCTGCGCTTGGGTTCTTCTTTCTGCCAGTCCGTGACAGATTTCAAGAGGAAGAACCTGAAAAAAACTAGGGGAAATTTAACTGAAACATACCTATACATGGGTCCGTGTGTGTGTGTATAATTGTTTTATTTATGTTCTTTTAAACTTCAGGTCACTGCTGTAGAGTCCTGTGCTAAGCTCAGAAAGGGAACTTGCTTGCCGGCTCCCACGTGTCCTCCCAGGCTTTGCCACTGTAATTAAGTCCAGCACATCTTACATTAGATCAGGAGAATAAGTCTATTTGTGTACACAATGTCTACAACATTCACAGCTTATACTGTACATTTTCACAAAATCTGTGTTTCTAATTTCCATTTATTGGTAATTTCCTTTGCAATTTCTTTACATGGACTTCAAATATACAGTCAACATTAAGGGCCGATTTATAGTCAAAGCAAGTATGCTGTAATTGCAAAATCATGGATGCACTTTCAGTGCAGCCTGAACATTCATCGCTTGGTATGCTTTCATTGACTCCCATGTTATTACATGCATTATTGTGTCATGTCACAACAGACAACGCACATCGCTACCCAAGTACGCATCATGTTGTTTTTACATTATGTTCCTGATTAGGGGACAGGCTTTACAAAGGCTCTCAACTAAGACTGTTTGAAGCCAGTTGGCAGCCAATGTGTGTACATACTACTCTATCACCCTAAAACAACACTATACCAAAAAAATCAAAGGGCTGATAGGAAACATTATAGTCAAGTATGAATAGATACGTACTGTATGTCAGTGCTTACCAATGAGAACAAGGCAACCAGCGCACTTTTACTTCAGCCTTATCCTACAGAAACACACGGAAACACATTTAATTATATTTGTGTAGTTACTGTTACCATTTCACAAAACCATACAGACAGTAATGACATTCATGCTTGGCTATATGCACTGGTCAGGTGACGTGGGCTAAACATCAGTATGTAGGCTATAAAGTAATATTGTACAATGAGGAGGATATAAGAGATATTATTAAGAAGTATGGTTCCCTTTCTGTCGGTCTCTCGACGTTGTGTCGAACCGACAGAATGGGGTTTGTCTTGAGAACCTATCATCTTCTGAGTATTTAGAAAAGGCCAATGAAAATTGGCGAATGAAATGAAATGCTCATTCATTCACCTTTTGTTCTTCAGAGACTACGCATCTGATGAGCTTCTTTACGATCTTTGGTGATCATTTTTCTGCTGGAATCTACGACGTGGACAGCGGACGGTCCCTTCCTGCAGTGACTCTCCCCTGGGCGTCTCAGCAGTTCCGGAGGTGTTCGAGCAAATTTCCTTTCTAAAAGAGCAAATTTCTCCAGCGTGGCATGTCCCGCTGTTCTCATGGGTGCAACACACTCATCGAGGAGGGGGACGGACACGATGCCTGCTTCCAGTACGCTGGGGCAGACGTTGTGGATACGTCCTGCCCGCACTGCGGGCGGTGATGATTCAGACGGTGCGTCACGGGTGGCTGTGTTCCCACGGGACTCAGCCACCACCTCGTTTGCTCCCCGTTCCGTGGCGGCAGGACTACGGCCCTGCCGTCCGCTACGGCAAGCAGCGAGGGTGATATGAGGATTACTGTGAGCGATAATCCGCCAGCCACGG
>NC_079900.1:26954154-26971534 GCF_024868665.1 Triplophysa rosa
AGAGGCTCCTGGGATACATGGCATCCTCGGCGGGGGTGGTCCCCCTCGGGTCGATGCACATACGACCGCTCCAACACTGGCTACAGAGTCAAGTTCCTTGGAGAGCGTGGCACACCGGCAGCAGGCGTATGGTCATCACGCTTTTCTGCCGACACACCCTAACCCCCTGGTCTCCATGACCTTCTTGCGGACAGGGGTCCCCTTTGGGATGCCTCCCTGCAGGGTTGGGGTGCCGTGTGCAACGGGCAAGCAGTGTCGGGGCGGTGGACGGGCCACGGCCTGCGTTGGCATTTCAACTGCCTAGAGTTGTTGGTTGTGCTACTTGCATTGAGGAGGCTACTACCTCTCGTGCAGGGCAAGCACGTGCTGGTCTGGTCGGACAGCACAGCTGCTGTGGCGTATATCATTCGCTCACGGCAGCTAACATAACTCACCCGGCGCTTCCTCCTCTGGAGTCAGCAGGTGATCAGTTCCCTGCGAGCCACACACATCCCAGGCGTCCTGAACCAGACAGCCGATGCGCTCTCTCGTCAGTCGACGCCTCGCGGAGAGTGGCGACTCCATCCCCGCGCAGCCGGCTCATTTGGGAGAGGTTCGGCCAGGCTCAGGTGGTCCTGTTGCCTCCCCGGACTCCACCCATTGTCCGCTTTGGTACTCCCTGTCCGAGGCAACCCTTGGCACAGATGCCCTTGCGCACAGCTGGCCGCGGGACAAGCGGAAGTACGCTTCCCCCCATTGAGCCTCAGTGCACAGGTCCTGTGCAAGGCCAGGGAAGAGGAGCATCAAGTGGTACTAGTTACGCCCCTTTTGGCCTAACCAGGACTGGTTCTCGGAGCTAAGGCTCTGACAACAACTCCCCCCTGGCCACTCCCCCTGGCGAACTGCTTCCCCAGGGGAAGGGGCACGTTACGGCATCCCAGGCAAAACCTGGTCTCCATGTCTGGACGGGACGAGGAGATCCTGAGTGACCCACCCCCGGTCTGATTGGGACGTCACTCAGGCTAGGGCTTTGGTCACTGGGCGGCTATACGCCCATAGGTGGCGCCTCTTCTCGTTCTGGGGCTCTTCTCGGCGAGAAGACCCGCGGAGTTGCTCGGTCGGGTACGAGCTGCCCCTTCCTCAAGAGAGACTGGGGAGTAACCTCTCCCCCTCCACACTGGGAATGTATGTAGCCGCTACGGCCGCTCATCATGACCCAAGTGCTGGGTAGCCTCTGGGACAGCACGACCTGGTCATTAGGTTCCTAAGGGGCACAAGAGGGTGACCACCTTATCCGCGCTCCGTACCCTCTGGCGACCTAGGTGGCGGGCCTCAAGAGGCCCCGCCCCCTTCGAGCCTCTCCGGGTTGCCGCTCTTTCACAGTCTTGATAAAGACGGCTTTCCGCATGGCGCTCACCTCCAAGAGGATAGGGGATCTGCAAGCACCCTCCGTGTCCACAGATTGCCTAGAACTCGGGGCCGGGATTCTAACATTATGTCCAGTAGACAGTGCTTGTTTTTCTCAACAAAAACATTATAAATATAATTTATAAACATCATGATCATATACCTACCTTAGTGTTTATTTGTGGTTTTTATAGAATTATGTGCAATATGCTTTAGGTCCTATTAGCGGGTTTTTCATTCGATCTGTGTGATCTTATTCCGAAATGGTTAAAAAATCTAAATGCTCAAAAACTTTTCTCAAACTTTGTTTTAAAGAACGATAAACTTATTTCTAAACTCACATTGTTGTACATCATATTACTGAAAAAATATTATGCCGTGCCTTTTGTATTGCATTAGGCTATGTTGTAAAAATACTGGCTCATTTTAACTTCGCAGGATTCCGTTATATTTTTTTATTAAGGTTGTGTAAATTTGCACTGAACAATACTGAACAATTTGCATTTATATGTTTTCATATGACATTTTATATTTAGCTTATATTTAGCTTAATCTCGTTGGGCTATAGCCTACCTTGCGTTCTTGTACCTCTTCGTTGTTCTGCATTTACCAATAAAAATATAAATACAAAAGTTTTTTTTTAAATTGACGTCTTTGTCATTTGCAAAAGGCAACTGTGGCAAGGGGGCGTGGTTCAGCGAGTGTGTCCAGTACGCGCACGGCGCCTCTACTTGGACCGCACGCAGAGCCCAGAAGCTCTGAGCAGCTCTTTATCTGTTTCGGAGGTCAGCAGAAGGGAGGGATGTCTCCAAACAGAGGCTGGCTCACTGGAACGTGGATGCCCTCGTTAGGGCATACCGATCTCTATTCGTCCCTGCCTGTTGGGAGTGAGGCACACCCCTCATGGGCACTGGCTCAGGGCGCCTCTCTGGCAGACATCTGCAGAGCTGCGGGTTGAGCCATGCCCAACAACTCCGTGAGGTTCTAATGCCTACGCACGGAACCGGTGTCAGCCCGCATCCTGGCAAGGTGTAGGACCAGCAGCCGGTAGGGCGTACGCCTGCGAAAGCCCTTCCCCCTTCCTTAGGGGGATCAGCGGCTATTACGCCTCCCCTCTTTCCCCCACTGGGTAAAGAACAGGCATTCCATCCATCACTAAGCACCCTTCCAGGGGACAGGCTGGGCAGAGCAGCCCTGCCCCCTTAGGCCGGGGATCAGTTGAGTTATCTCCCAGATGGCTCTAACCGGACCTAGTGCTCCAGACGTGGTAACCCCCCCTCCGTGGGCTGTTCCGTCTGATGTATCCTCATGAATGGTTCCCACCTTGGCAACCCATGACCTCCCCAGGTGGACTCCCATCTTGCGGTTAACTCCTGCAGTCCGCACATTCTTCCCATGAGTTCTCCCCTGATGGTGAGACCATGTGGTGTCTCCACTAATTCCTCCCTACGGTAGGTAGTGGCCTCTGCAGCGTTTTTCCCCCAGGGGGGGATAATGCTTACCCAGTGGCCCCTACGGTGCCGGGCAGCTTCTCTCCATTTAGAGAACTAGGCCTCCGCCCGTGAAAGCCGGTGACAGGGGCTTCCCAACTTTGTGTAAAGCTCTGGGTCCCCCTTCCTCTCCACTGGAGGGTCATAATTTCACGTTAGCGTGTTCGTCTGACTCGCCCAGGCCAGTCAACGTCGCTCCGCAGAGATTGTGACGCGGCTCAGTGCTGTGGCGTTTTCCATAGGAACCCCATTCTGTCGGTTCGACACGTCGAGAGACCGACAGAAAGGGAACGTCTTGGTTACGGATGTAACCTCGGTTCCCTGATGGAGGGAACGAGACGTTGTGTCCCTCATGCCACAACACTGGCCGCCCACCCCAGCGGTCGGGGGAGGATGCTTTAGGCTCCTCAGACCAAAGGTGAATGAATGAGCACGCCGGCTTCCCTCTTATACCCGGACATCCGGGGAGGAGCCCGGCATGCAAATTTCATTCGCCAATTTTCATTGGCCTTTTCTAAATACTCAGAAGATGATAGGTTCTCAAGACAAACCCTATTCTGTCGGTTCGACACAACGTCTCGTTCCCTCCATCAGGGAACCGAGGTTACATCCGTAACCAAGACGTTTTTCAGGTACTTTTGCAAGTAAGTTTCTTAAAATGTCTTAAACCCTATTCGCACGGGATTAGTATTACCTGGGGACTTCTGGTCATTTGTAATAATTGCAGAGATTGTCTGTGATCTTAATCCCGTACGAATCGGCCATGTCTGTAATTTGTAAAGTAAAAATTCCCCCACAAATTACCTACCAAATTTTGACGAACACCGAGGTCCTGTGATAATATTAGTCCAGTGCGAATCGGCATCTCTGTGATTTGGCGCGCTCATATATCATTTTGCAAGGTTTATCAACCGTTTGCTAATAATGGAGGCTGTTTTGATATTAATTTGGTTGCGGATTCATTTCCACACATTGTCAAAACTTTTGTTTTGACCGGGAGTCTTCCTTTTATTTATTTATCTTGGAAACGCTTGTAAAAGCACTTTTCACATAGAGATTTTGGAAAATACACGGAAAATGTGTCTGGGAATTTGTCCCGGGATCATTAGATTTTGTTCATTCACACTGCCAGTGATTTTCTTGAATATGTGCGTGCGTTCACACACATTCCGTGAAGATCCCGTAAAGACACATTGCGTAATATACTGCAAAGTTATGTAATGTGCATTTTTTTGTCGTGAAATGAGGGTTGATAACTGATACTTGTGTTTTTAGGTGGCTAAATAACACAGTTTGTTATTAATACTGCCTTCCTTTATTAATTAGGCCTATTTTATTTAGGCCTAATTAATAATCTCTTTTTGGTTATTATTCTGTAGCATGTATTGTTGCTGTGGCAAGGGGGGCGTGGTTCAGCGAGGTCCGCAGTGGGAGAGAGAGCTGGGAGACGAGCGGTGAGTAAATGGGGCGAGTGCAAATAACGAACACCTGTGTCCCATTCAAGTAACTGGCGTGGGGAAGTATAAAGCCGTGTGGCTTTTTTAAAGAAAAAAGTCGTCTCTCTTGTTTTGTTTATGAGCGCGAGTGCCGCAACGTCGTGTGAGACGCAGATTCTAAAACTGTTCAGCAGTAGTCAAACCGACCCCGACCTCTTCCTTCTTTCCCTGCCTAGAGAACGTGTTACAGTGGTGCCGAAACCCGGAAACAAAAGAGTCCCAATAACAATCCACCGTCTTGGTAAGAATCCGTTCGTGCCTTCCACAGCCAGCACAGAGGTCTCGTGTTGTCAGCAGTAGTCCCGTCTCTCTCTCTTTTGCTTCCACGCCGGCTTTATACTTCCCCACGCCAATTACTAGAATGCGACACAGGTGTTCGTTATTTGCACTCGCCCCATTTACTCACCGCTTGTCTCCCAGCTCTCTCTCCCGCTGCGGACCTCGCTGAACCACGCCCCCTTGCCACAGTTGCCTTTTGCAAATGACAAAGACGTCAATTTAAAAAAAAACTTTTGTATTTATATTTTTATTGGTAAATGCAGAACAACGAAGAGGTACAAGAACGCAAGGTAGGCTATAGCCCAACGAGATTAAGCTAAATATAAGCTAAATATAAAATGTCATATGAAAACATATAAATGCAAATTGTTCAGTATTGTTCAGTGCAAATTTACACAACCTTAATAAAAAAATATAACGGAATCCTGCGAAGTTAAAATGAGCCAGTATTTTTACAACATAGCCTAATGCAATACAAAAGGCACGGTATAATATTTTTTCAGTAATATGATGTACAACAATGTGAGTTTAGAAATAAGTTTATCGTTCTTTAAAACAAAGTTTGAGAAAAGTTTTTGAGCATTTAGATTTTTTAACCATTTCGGAATAAGATCACACAGATCGAATGAAAAACCCGCTAATAGGACCTAAAGCATATTGCACATAATTCTATAAAAACCACAAATAAACACTAAGGTAGGTATATGATCATGATGTTTATAAATTATATTTATAATGTTTTTGTTGAGAAAAACAAGCACATAAATGTTCGGGTGACAGTTTGGAGTAATGGAAACACCACATTGTTGAGGGGGCTGATGTTGAGGTATTTCCAAAACTGGATATCAAAATTTATTTCATTTGATTTCATTCAATCATTCTAGGTATTTTAATTTATTTTGAATAACAAAGCTACTTCACCATGATCAATCAAATACAGTGTGATCAGTACTGTCTACCAGAACTCACTCTTGCATTAATAATAACCAAAACAATTACTGTTGCCAGCCGCAGTGTCACAACAATGGGAATAAAGATATCCCACTAACAATGAGTGTTTAACCTGATTTCGTGTTTTTATACAAAATCAACCACAGGAATCATACAGGGTAAGCGCTATATTTCTTCAAATTTAAAATTTATTAAACAAATATCAAAACACTTACCCCTTTATTGCAGGTCCTGTCGTGGCGAAAAGTCGATCAGCCAATGAAAGAATTCACGAAGACCAGAGAGCCAGGTTTCAAGAGGTTTCAATCTTAATTTGCTCGAGCAAGCAAAGTGAGACACACAGAGTTCATCTGTAGATGCCCAACGAATACATGTCTGACTCCATCTTTTATACATTGTTCTCAAGTTGTTATCACAGTTCAAACCAATCAGGTTTTACCTGACCTCATCTTCTACCAACCAGTTTTTACATGACATCACTTATTTTTATTAGTCCATCCCCTTATGCCTCGTTACAGTTATATTTCATCCTGCACTTGCTACAGTTATATTTCCGGCCTACCATATTAAGATCTCCGGCCTACCATATTAAGATCTCCGGCCTACCATATTAGGATTTAATTGTAGGGAGCGCTCTCAATAACACATACGTATATCATGTGCTCTTTATCTTGACACCTTTCCGGGGGCTTTCGGACGTCTCAATAACACATACGTTTATCATGTGCAATAACACATACGTATATCATGTGCTCTTTATCTTGACACCTTTCCGGGGGCTTTCGGACGATACATGATTTAACCTTGGTTTTATTAAAAATGAACTGGAATGATGGTTTAGTGTGATAATGATAAACAACCCAGCGTTCTTAATTAAACTTCTCTACAAAAGTGTGTGTGGTGTACGTGCAGTTCCTGTCGTAGTTTGATAAGATATTTGGTGTACGCAGGTGTTCAAGTGTTCAAACTCATACATGAGGCCCATAGCCCTTGTTACAATCAGAGAAGTATATGAACTCTATAACTTCCTTTAAATGTATTCTTTATATAAGAAAGCTATTTTATATAAGAAAACTCAGTAATATATTTAGAATATAAGAAAAGTCAATAATATGTCTAGAAAAACCGTGCCAGATCATTGGTGCGCCTTTTCTAGTTATTCTTCCGTCTCACGGGTCAAAGAGGCTTCTTCCCCTTTGTGCATGGACAGATGATTCTAAATTGCCAATGAATGATCAAATAAAGCCTCTGTTTATTAACACTTTGTTGAATAACATGAACGCAGTTGATCAGAATTACAACATCAAACTTGCATGACTTGACCATAGATGCTCTAGGAAAGCGAATTAGGGAACTTGATGCATCTGGTGATTTTGCTGTAAAAGTTGAAAATGCTATGTTTACAGGGCACCAACAAAAAGAGAACTTTGGCCGCACTTCGACTCCTAATCCGCAGCAACCGCATCCTAGCCAAAGGAGGAAGCCTGATATAATATGTTTCCACTGCGGAAAGAGGGGCCATTTCAAATGCGAGTGCAGGCTGTTGCACAAGCAAGCGCCACCTCAGCTGAACTCGGGTGACACACACTCACCGCAGCAGAGGAACGAGAACTTGGGTGCCACATATCAAACCCAATGGCACCCGAACCAAGCATAGGGTTGCCCACAGAGTGATGTCAGTTCTGAGTTATGTATGATGACCTTAACATTTACAAATAAAGGTGAGGATTTGCCTTATTTTACTCTTATGGTGAATGGGCAGCCTCAAACCTTTCTGCTTGATACAGGAGCAGACGCTTCATCAATGACTTCAAATAGTTATGAGGGTCCTATTACTAATCAAATAATTCACTCTGTGGGAATTTCCGGAACTGACATTGCATGTCCTGTGACACCTCCCTTGGAGGTTAAAGCCTGTGGTATTAAATCATTTTTTCACAAATTCACTATTATACCAGGTGCACCATTGAACCTTTTAGGTCAAGACATGATGCATAAATTGGGTATGGATATTAAGTTTACTGAACGAAAAGTTGTGTTTTCTTTTCTGTCCAGTTTACAGGCCTCAATCGATCCTTTGCCAACTGGTGGACAGACAATAGGTTCACAAGCGCCTGTTTCTGTATGCAGCGTGCCCGCACGGGTGGACTCCATGATTAACCCTTTGTTATGGTCTCAGTTCAAGGATGACACAGGTTTCATTGATATGGAACCTTATAAGGCTAAACTTAAAACAAACAAGCCTGTTTACATCAAACAATACCCTTTGTCCAAAGATAAGGAAGACGGTATTAAGTCTCTGACTGAAAATTTTGTTCAGCAGGGTGTCCTCGAACCAACACATTCACCATACAACACTCCGATAAATCCTGCAGTTAAAGCGGATGGAAAAACATGGCGATTAACTCAAGATTTACGAGCTGTTAATCAGTTAATAATACCACTCGCACCAATTGTACCTGATGTTCCGACGGTAATGAATTCTGTACCATACACACACAAGTATTTTACAGTTATTGATTTGTGTGCTGCTTTTTTCTCTGTACCTGTACACGCAGACACTCAGCCACTGTTAGCATTTACAAATAAAGGGCAACAATACACTTGGAAACGCCTTGCTAAGGGTTACGCGGATTCACCTGCTGTTTTTTCTGCAGCAGTGCACAAAACATTGGCCAAAATGACTGATTTACCTTCAACAGTGTGTGTGCTTCAGTTTGCAGATGACATCCTCATGTCGGGAGAGACGCAGGAGGACTGTGAGAAAGCATCTATAATTGTTTGCAATGTTCTCGCTGAGGGGTTTCAAGGCCTCAAAAGAAAAACTGCAATGGGTCAAAACTAAGGTAACCTATTTGGGACATGTGCTGATGCAAGGTCTCAGAGCAATATCAACAGACAAGGTCCAGATGGTCAGAAAAATTAAGTCCCCATGAACTGTGCAGCAACTTCAAAGTTTTCTGGGACTAGTGAACTATTGTAGATCATGGATACCTGACTGTGCGATTCATTACAGGCACCTGAGGAATCTGATTGATCACAAAACTCTACCCAACACACCACTGAAGTGGACTGCAGAGGCAGATGAACATTTTAATACCTTAAAAACAGCCATCACTATAGCACCAGCATTGGGCCTACCGGACCATACAAAGCCTTTTCACTTGCATGCCAGAGAGGCAGAGGGTGTGGCCGTGGGTGTCCTGTTGCAACAGCATGGTTCCACGTATAGACCAGTAGTATATCTGTCTAAGAAGTTAAATAACATAGTGACAGGTATGCCAGCATGTCTTTGTGCTGTGACTGCAGCTGCTTTGATTGTGCAGACAGCAGAGAAAATTGTTCTATCACACACATTAATTTTGTATGCATCTCATCAGGTGGGAGCAATTTTACATAACATGCAAACACAACACATGACAGCGCAACGCCGCTCGGGTTACGAGGCTATTCTGCTGGCAACAAAAAACCTTAGTATTCAAACAACAGCAAACATTAATCCTGCTTTGCTGGGTATTTTGGGTATGGTTAACATGGCAGATTTGACTGTTGATCATGATTGCATCTTTGAACTGACAACCTCTTGTTCTTCCAGGGTCGATCTGAAGGATACGCCCCTGGAGGGGGACACCACATTTATGTGGATGGGTCTTGTTCAAAGCCCTCTGACGGTGTCTATCTTTGTGGCTATGCTGTGGTTTCCGACTCAGGAGAAATGATAGAAGCTTTTGCTCTAGACTACAATTCAGTGCAAGCTGCAGAGTTGATAGCATTAATAAGGGCCTGTGAGCTGATGACAGACAAGCGAGCAACAATTTACACAGATTCTAAGTATGCGTGGAGTGTTCTTCACCATTATGATAAAATGTGGGAAGCAAGAAGTTTCAAAACAGCTGATGGCAAGCCCATAGCACATGCAAATCTGATAGAACAGTTAACTGAAGCAGTTCAGCTTCCGTTCGAAGTGGCCATAGTGAAAGTCAAAGGTCATGCTTCGGGGGAAGAAGAACAGACTACTGGTAACAGAAAGGCTGATGAAGCCGCAAAGGCAGCAGCCAAAGGTCAGATTAAATCGCCATTTCATCAAAAAGATGAAACACAGGTAGTCATGGCAGTACACATATCTAATGTATCCGACATTGACATCAAAATCCTGTAAAGTCAACCAACACAGGGAGACTTAGAGAATTGGAGCAAAAATGGCTGTGCTCCTGATAAGGAAGGGATTATAAGGGATGAGAAGGGCAGGGTAGCACTTCCAAAACTAGGATTAATTATCCTAATTAGGCATTATCATGGATTGTCTCACACCAGTGGTTCAAGCAATTAACCAATTGTATTGCATTGCTGATGTGAACAAAACCGCAAAACTTGTTTTGGACGCATGTCTAACATGTGCACAGGTAAATCTGCACAAACCAGCTAAACACTATGCGTTGCCACATCCGGAATCACCATTCCAACATGTGCAAATTGATTTCACGCATATGCCACAAATAGGTAATTTGAAATATCTCTTGGTAATTGTAGACCGATTCTCAAAGTGGCCAGAAGCATTTCCATGTGCAAAAGAAGATGCTAAAACTGTGGTAAAGATTCTCACGAAGGAAATTATACCGAGATATGGAATTATTTCCACTATCTAACAACGGGACCCCGTTCACGTCAAAAGTGACACAACTCTTGGTGAAAACATTGTCTATCGACTGGCATTTTGTGAGCTCAGCAGTCGTCAAACGTTTTAACCAAACACTTAAAACACGGCTAACGAAGGCCGTAATCGAGACGGGAAGAAAGTGGGTTGATTTGTTGCCCGCGGTGTTGACAGAAATAAGAATGACCCCATCTTCCACAACTAAGTTATCACCATTTTAAATATTAATGGGTAGGCCTTTCCCGACCCCGTGGGTCAAAGGCCGTGCTGGCATTTCTTCTTTAGGTGATATGGAGGTGATTCAGGAGGACTACGCGACTTCCCTAGTCGAAAAACTTAATTCTATATGTGCTGATGTTTCTCTGTGTCTCCCTCTTCCCTCAGAAAAACCCACTCATAGTTTTATTCCAGGACAGAGAGTTCTTGTGAGGAGTTTGAAGCCAACAAAAGTTGGAGAACCAAAGTACCACGGGCCAGCGACTGTGATTGCAGTGACACAAACTGGAGTTCTGACGGATCACCAGCCGCAGTGGATACACGCTTCGAGACTGAAATTGTGTTCTTCAGGAGAGCAGGCAAGCTCCAATTTACCATAGAATCTCAAAAGGGGATTCACCTTACTGCCTATTTGGGTGGAGAAAGCACTGACAAAGCTGATGAAAGAACTACCTTTTGTGAGGTGGGGGCCAACCAAAGCAAGAAGATAGACGGCCCATTGAGCCAACAGTGCTGACTCCGTACTCACCCATATATGCATTAAGGGACAAATTCTTATGGATCTAACTAGTATTGAATGTTTCACTGAGTGTACGTTGGCAGAAGCTGTCATTGTATTTGGGGAACACATTTTGTCAGCAAAACACACCCTGGAAGCAGCACCCCTTCCAGCCAGAGTGATACTTCAGTGGCCACATTCAGATTATCTGGTATTGTATCAATTCAGATTGGAACAGGGTGAATTTAAAGTACGCAAGAAAACTTTTACACCATTATAATGAATAACAACAGGCCCTGGCACCCCTTCAGGTGGCCAGGTATGTGTGGAATACGAGGAACAACTTGTATTTTGACCATGATTGCTGTAATAATATTAGGTATAGTTCTAATTAGGGAAATGGAACTCGTTAGAGAGAGAAATGAAACTCTGCCAAAACGGGAACTGGGTAAACTCTACTCTAACAATCACCCTCTAAAGTTTACCATGAGGACAGGAGGAAGTGGAAGCTTCTGTTGTGTATCTCGGGGAAACTATGAGTTTAACCACAGTAACATACGTATAATTAATTGTGATTAACCATTAACTATTTTATACACTTTACCTGATGCAGCAGAATTAATAATAGCGACAGACTAAATGTACTCGTCCAGCGAGTGATCAGCAGGTCGTATATCAACTCTAAGGAATATTACTCCCCTGGCCTGGAAAAACAATATTCTTACTGTAGTACAGTACCACTTCAGAAATCTTAACGAAATCAAGCAGTTTAAGTGACCTTGATATGTGATAAATAAACACAGAAACAATTCGAGCGTGGATACACATGCTGTTTATTTATCTACACTACGGGGGAACTAAAATCAACTAGCTAACACAAACCAAACATTAACAAACAAACATAAAAACGTAAAACAGTAGAGAATGAAAGAAATAGATAAAGCAAAGAAAATGGCAGTATTAAATCAGCTATTCACATCTGCATGAACCATCAAGGACAAATCTCCTTATTTAAAAGGGGCAAAGCATATACGCAACTGGTTAGCAATAGTTCAGATACTTGCATTGGCTTCTTTGTTTCTCGGGACACGTGCTGGGGCGCATATCAAAGGGTCCTGATGAGTTCAGAGCAGGCCGTGAGTCCGTTGATTTAGCAGAAGCAAACTGCCGTTAGAAACTGTCTCTGAGGAGAGGCAGGTCTCGAGAGGTTGAAAGTATACGAGCGAGCGAATGCGCACGAGCGAACGAACATACACAAAAGAGCGAGCATTCCTGCGTGTTCAGATGTTTTAACACAGAGGGCGTCTCGCCCCTCCAAGGTGGGCGATCCAATGTGATGAGATAGTTTTGGGTGCGAAAACTTGTTTCTTTGTCCGGCACACTAACTCATTTGCATTTATGGTCGCCTGGGAGTTTGGAGCAGGGATAGACTTAGAATAGAATAAATTGAGTATGGTATAAAATACATTACTGTGCTATACACCATATTCTAAGATGTCATGACACACGACAGAGGAGACTCAAGTGCAGGAGTAACAGACAGAATTTATTAACAAAAAGACAAAAGCAAACAAAAACACAATCCAAACTCGAGATAGTCCTGGTGGTGGGTGGCAGACAGTCCATGGGGAGAAACTCGACCCGTAAGAAACAGATAGGGAGAACAAGAACGCCCCACAGGGATAACGACACCGCCGTAGAGATTATGTGTGGGGAGATACCTCGACCCAATTAACTCACGAGGAGAGATTCCGTAATACTCCGAGTGGAGATGGGTGTCCAGTAGGAGGTGAGGTGCCTCACCACCGAGGAGAGTAGAAATCCGGAGCGCCAACGGGAACTGAGGGACAAAAAATAACCAAGAAACAAGGGATTCACAAAAAATCAAAACTAAGACCAGAGAAGGGAAAAAGGCTGAGGCAGAAAATACTGAGACTATAACAAAAACTAAGACAAGGCTTTGACAAGGTTTTAACAGAGCTAGACACGCTAGTCTGAGGCAGTCAGCACAGGCTGTGAAAACAAGCAACGGTCTGACACAAGACAAGAGTACAAGAGGGACTAAATAGGGAAACCTAATGGGTAGCAGGTGAGAGAGAGAGAGGTAATTAATAAACTAATGGCCGGGACGATCTACAGGTGAACAGCGTGATGAAGTGATGAGAAACCGGTGAGGGGAAAGCCTGACGGGGAGACACGAGGGCGGGGTGGTGACGTAGACACCGAGCGCATGATGAACTGTGAAAACAACTCACATGTGCTCGACAAAAAACAAACAAACCTCCGTGCCCGACAAAAGACCTGCCGAGCCCAGGGTCACGACACTAAGACATGAAAAGGGAAACACGTAGATATGAAACATGAAGGGGTTTCAATTACATTGACCTGTAGTTTGGACAAGAATGTAAATATACACAGAATACCATTAAGCACATATGCCTTTGAGGTTATAGGTGAAGGAGAATAACATAGAGACAAGTATACAATGTGGAGATTCATGTGTATACACTTTAAACCAGTCTTTTGTGGCTAAGGAAAGAGAAAGAGACATTCTTTTGGAAGAATTTGAGGCTCTCAGTCCCTGGGGGCCACATGGCTTTTCTCACTTTGGTGAACAGTCCTGTCCTCCCCCAAGAACCTCTTTTGAAGTCTAGGGGAGAGTATCCGAATCTGTCCTGGTCAGTGATGAAGGTGTTGAGAATAGGACATTTGGTCAGACTTGTTGGTGCCTGGTCGTAGTCCTGCTGAGAGGTTACTGTGTTTTACGATCACAGATGGTAAACTTTGATCCGACCATACCCTACATATCCCCCCTTTCGGACGACGGGGTTTGTAGAAGCTTAGATGGCCGATGGTTGTCTGGATCTTAATGGTCGAGGTGACAGGTTGGTCTTACTGGTCCTCAGTGCTGTGGCGCACTGGCAGTTGGTCAATCTCGAGGAGGTTAGGTTCGGGCTCATCTTGCGTGCCTCTCTTCTCGCGGCTCTGTTTGAATGCCCGAGGAAACGCCGCCGTACACTTGTTCACTGACTCCTGCATTCCGTTGACCCTTCTGTAAAGGACGAAGG
This sequence comes from Triplophysa rosa, assembly GCF_024868665.1. Classification (NCBI taxonomy): domain Eukaryota; kingdom Metazoa; phylum Chordata; class Actinopteri; order Cypriniformes; family Nemacheilidae; genus Triplophysa; species Triplophysa rosa. Next base: position 26,968,194 of record NC_079900.1, read on the forward strand.
ACAAGCCAAGAATAAGGGCATACCCTAATGTTGTGGTTAGGCACAGTGCAGTGTCCGTGGCGGTCCAGGACCGGACCACAGGGGAGATGGTGAGAGCAGACATCTGATCCAGAGCCTGTAAGGCCTCGATAATAGATAGGTTCAGTAGAAATGCCATCTCGCCTTGCTCGGGGGCTATGTGCAGAGGGATCGCACTACCCCGAGAGTATGTAAGATGGGCTTGAAGGGGGTTGGTTGGCCCTAAGGTGGCAGAAGTTTCTTGGACAACAGATGGGAGGTTGTCTCACATAGTTGTTATGACATCAAATCTTGTCATCCACATCACGTTCCTCTTGTGAATCTTGCCGGGTGCAGCATGCTCTCTGGCCTTCACATTTTCTGCAGTGATTACAGAGCAAAAGCAGGTGTCATGCTCCGGTGTCTTTCATTGAAGTACTGGTGAGCGGTGTACGGTGTGACAAGGTTGAAGTCTCTTGGCTGGCACTTTGGATGTTGTGGTGGTATTGTCTGAGCTTAGGCCATCAGATCAAAAAGAGACACACACGTCGGTTGGTTTGAGGTCCCTTTGATGGCGGTGGACACAAGGGGGCTGTTCCCGTCCCAGTTTACATGTTAACAGACACATACTTTTCCAGCGTACTGCTTGTTGTTCAGTTGATTCCTTACACTTGGCCGGCTGAGACTGGTTCAGAGAATGGAGTTAGGCTTGTATGCTTGTTGGTTTCCAAAACCTCTGTGCCTGATGTCGGTCCTGGAGTGAGCGTTTCTGTCTGAGCTGGTTATCAGTAGCCGTCTGAACCTGGAGAACATGTGGAGGTGTGCTGTAATGCAGTGGTCTGTCTCGTGGGATGCTGGGTGGTACTCTACCCGCTTGGTGAACTTGCGTGTGATTGTAAAAAGTCATAGTTGCCCCTTATTGTCCTGGGCACAGGTCACACACAATCTTTCTTGATGTTCTACCCTGGGGAGGTGGCTGTTTTGCGTCATAGTGAGGGTGTGAAGTTTGCTGGTTGGAGCTAGAATCAACTCAACATCTACTGATGTGCTCTGTCGCTGCATGCCAGGGCAGTGCGCCACTTCTTTGTGTGTTAGTGGCTTTGGTGTCGTGGTGTCTGGCCCATGGTGCGTCTTGGCATACATGAGCATGACCCCCCTTTGTTCCTGGAAAGTTGCACACCGTGGCGCTGTGTTGTTACAGGAACAGAGGATTTTCCTTATCAGACACAGCAAGGTTGGACATCGTGAAAGGAAGGTGTTTAGCATCACTTGTGAGCGTTGGTGGTTGCTTAAGCGAAGCTGTATTTTAGGCAGAGCCAGTGTGGGTGGGTGTGATGCGGACGGCGTGAGGTGGTAGCTGTGGCTTAGAAGCGATGCTTGGGATGGGCGGGTGGGTTTTTGGTGACCACCGGTTGCCGCAAAATGCCTCAGTTTACACAGGTTTACTTTGAATGTTCTTTCACCTTTTCCCAAAGAGGAGCATATCGTGTTCCTTTGTGATGACACTATGTGTCTGGAACAGGTGTTAATGCTCAACTGGCTTATGATTCACTATGTTTCTTGCCAAGTGATAGCGTGTGAAACTTAGCTTAGCCTACTTTGAGTCTATGCAGGTAAGAAATTGTCTGATGGAGTTTTTTTTTGTGAGCTGTTGCGATTTGAAGGATTAATCTGGTTAGCTGTCACTTGTGCTGTGATGTTTGGGGCCCCAGCTTGAAGTGTTGCAGTGGGACAGGCTTGTCATTTTCCACAAAACACCTGCTCTGGGTGTGCAGTGCCTCACCATTGTGTCGTCGACCACGTGGCTTTCTGTGCATGGGATCTGTGGTGAGGAGGCGTTGACTGTTAGAAACATCACAGGTTGGTGGCAGGTCTCTATGGTTACCTTCTGTGTTCTGATGTGCATGGAACATCGCTGGATGGCTTGTGAAGCACGAAGCAGCTCTTGCCATCTGGGTGCTCAGGCTGTGGTAAGAGCCGTGTTCAGCTGGTGCTCTGCTACCCCCCTTTCATTCTGGTCACGTTGTCAGTGTAGACCAGTGTTAAGGCAGTGTTTGGCAAGTCCAGCTTTCAGATGGAACTCCATTCAGCAAGGGTAGATCAGGCATGTGGTGAAGCGCAGGTGCCATTTGGTGTGTACATGGCACCATCTTGAGCACTCATTTACATGAGTGGGCAGTTCTTTTAACAGTTCACGAACCTTGTAGGTGGTGTTCTGTGTAGCCCGGGATGCAGCTAGCTTGGGATGTAATTTCATGTGGTTCTGTGAGTGGGGCCACATAGTTGACATTAGTTCTGCATCATTGTCTTTTGTGAAGAGCAGCTCTAGCCCTTGCAGTTGATGGCAGGTGCAGGGCGTTGTCCATCTCCTTAGGGTGGTAATCCGCTGTCATGCTCTTCATGAAGGCATTGTTCAAAGTCTTTGGTAAATGTACTCGCTTGTACAGTATGTCACTGCAAAAGATGACTTATTCAGTAAAAAGGGGGTGGGGCTTCCAGAGTGGGCCATGCTCCACGTATTCCATTGAATATGTGTGGTTGAGGGCTTGGTCATACTGTGTGTTGAGCTGAACAGTGACCCCTTTTGGTGAATGGAGATGCTACAGTCTCATTTATTCACCAGAGTGCGAAGCTCTGGGCTAGTCTAGTCTGGCAGAAAGGTCTCGTACTTGACAGGGCCCCCCATGGGGCTGTGAGATTCACGAGAACCAGGAAGTAGCAGTTACAGCATTGGTTATTCCATTTCAAGTTCAAAGCATGGGTGTCCTAGGCCATGGCCGTGGTTGACAGGCATGAGTCCAATGGAAACTACGCGCACTTGACAGAAGAGGAAATGTCTGATGCTGGTGTTGTTGTGGAGAGCGTGGGAACAGTGCAAAGCTGATTTCTGAGATAACTGCCCCTAGCTCCTTTATGGTGCCTGCTATCATCGTGCCACTTGGTGATGTGCCTTTGGCATGAAAGGGAACACAGGCAGGGCAAGAACCAGGAACACAAAGACTTCAACAAGAACGAACACGGGCACAAGGTACAAGAACATGCATCTACACATGAAACGCACATAAACATACGTACACGCAATACACGAGCACAGGAAAAAGAAACAAGAGGGTATATATAGGGAAGACAAACGAGGGATAACGAACGAGGACAGGTGTGGAACATAAAACACAAGTGGGAGACAATACAGGAAACGAGAGGGGCGGGGCCACAGACAAGACACTAGAAAACACATGGGAAGTAAAAAACAAACATCTCATGGCTTCTCACATAAAACAAGGGATCCTGCCGTGATTCTGCTACAAGATCAAAAAAGACATGACCAGATGGGCAGAATCACGACA
>NC_079900.1:26972076-26974118 GCF_024868665.1 Triplophysa rosa
GAACAGGACCATGGGTAGCAACACCAGCAAGAACACGCGAGACCACAGTACACAACGCACCAAACACAATGACCGAGCACAGGACAAAGAAACATGAGGGTTTAAATAGGGAAGACAAACGAGGGATAACGACATGGGGCAGGTGTGGGACATTAAACACTCAGGGAAAGATAACGAGGAAACAAGAGGAATGGGGCCAATGACAAGACACTGGAGAGAACGTATATTATTGTCAAACGGACAATAATATGTTTCTCTCCACACATAACCAAAGACTTTGTCATGGCTCTGCTACAGGACCAAGAAAAACATGACTAAGGAAGCAGAGCCATGACAGAAGCCCCCCCTTTAATGAGCACCTCCAGGTTCTCACCAAGGGGTAGACGGACGAGACAAGACCGACTGAGACGGTGACAAAAACCAGACAAACATGGTGAACAAGACAAGGGGCAGACAAGACAACAAGACTAAGGGATTGGGGTGACTTAACAAAAATAACAAACAGGGGAGGGGCCAAACCAGGGCCCATAGGAGGCAGTCCATGGGGGAGGGGAGAAGGGGGAACAGTCCCAGTCCCCGGCTGCGCTCGAGGGCGCGGAGTCCTGGGGGACTTAGGGGGAGTCCTGGGGGGGACAGTCTTTGGCCCTGGGGGTTTCCCAGGGATCGGCTTGGCTGCCGGACTGGAGGCCGGCTGGAACTGGCTTTGCGCCGGCTGGAAGGCCTGCTGGGCAGGGCTTGACGCCGGCTGGAAGGCCGGCTGGATCGCCGGACTGGACGCCGGCTGGATCGCCGGACTGGACGCCGGCTGGACCGCCGGACTGGACGCCGGCTGGACCGCCGGACTGGACGCCGGCTGGACCACCGGACTGGACGCCGGCTGGACCACCGGACTGGACTCATGACTGGACACAAGACTAGACACAAGACTGGACACAAGACTAGACACAAGACAGGACACAAGACTGGACGCCGGCTGCACCGGGCTGGATGCCGGCTGCACCGGACTGGACACTGGACAGGACGCCGGCTGCACCGGACTGGACGCCGGCTGCACCGGACTGGACACTGGACAGGACGCCGGCTGCACCGGACTGGACGCCGGCTGCACCGGACTGGACGCTGGACAGGACATCGGCAGCACCACCGGACCGGACGCCGGCAGCACCACCGGACCGGACGCCGGCTGCACCGGACTGGATGCCGGCTGCACCGGACTGGATGCCGGCTGCACCGGACTGGGCGCTCCTCCGCTGTGCCTCTCCCTCCTTCTCCGCACCACCGGATCCATAGACCTTGGCAGCGGAGGAATCAGCCTACGTCATCCCCGGATCCCCTCCCTCCCGCTCGCTCCCGGCGCCACCAGAGTGAACGGGGACCGTGGAGCTCAAGCCGGAGGGTACCGAGTCCCCCCGGGCAGCGGCAGTCAGGTCGAGGCCCTCCGGCGTGATCGACCGCGAGGTGGAAGTCCCACGTGGAACCCCACCCCCGGGATCGTCCCGGTTGGCCACGAACCTGACCATTGCCGCGAACCCTAGGGGACCCAGCAGCCTCTTCTCAGACGGGGTGAGGCGCTGAGTGAGCCAGCAGTTGAAGATCGTCTTCAACTCTGCCTCGTTGAACTCAGCCGTCTCAGCCACCGCCGAGAATGCCCCGGCGAACTCCCGATTCCCGTAGTTCCCCTGGCGGAAACCTAGCAGCAAGCGGGCTTGAGCGGACCGTGAGGACGACGCCGTGCCGTCCATCTTGCTGCCCGCTGGGTTCTGATTGGGGTCGGTCATTCTGTCACGAAAACGCAGGAAAGAACCCAATTGCAGGCAGCGGGGATGAAGGGGAAACGAGATGGCGGGAACAGAGACGAGACACTGGAGAGAACGTATATTATTGTCAAAAAGACAACAATATGTTTCTCTCCACACATAACCAAAGGCTTTGTCATGACTCTGCTACAGGACCAAGAAAAACATGACTAAATGAAGCAGAGCCATGACAGAAGCCCCCCCTTTAATGAGCACCTCCAGGTGCTCACCAAGGGGTAGACGGAC
>NC_079901.1:2541-100666 GCF_024868665.1 Triplophysa rosa
AATCATGTCTTTGGCCAGGTAAAATGTCACCGCATCAGTTACATCTTTCCAGCGCTTGCTCGTTCTGTCATACGGAGTTCCTTTCTCAAATGCATCTTTCGTTAAAGTCGTTTGTTTAAGCCTTGTAGTTTCTGGCTGCTTGGTTGTACCTGATGTTCTCGCGTGGGGTCCCTTTATAATTTGACTGTCGGCATACTCTTTCGGGTGCTTTCTTTTGAGGTGGTTAAAAAGGTTCGTTGTGTTGCCATCCGACGTGCGAATCTTATCATTGCAAATAACTACTGTTTGCGCTGTGTCTGTTGGGGAAAAACCAGACCATTTCCATATTACAGATGTTGAATTTTTTTTAGGGACCAACTGCTCCGTGTTTCCCTCCATCGTCACTGACTGCGTCGCTTAATCTCACTAAATTTACGAGCAACGTACACGAGTTTGTTAACTTGGCGCCATCTATCGCACGGATGTTGACGAAATCAATAGAACAGCAACGGATATAACGTGTCGTGCACTATATAGGACGATGTAACGATTTTTCCAAAAAAGTGGATCGTGCTGTCATTTTAATCGTTCGCGATCAAATATCGTCATATCGCACACCCCTAGTATAAATGTATATATTTATAATAAATATAGCCAATAAGTTGGCTTTTATTTTTAGAATATTATAGGGCTACATGAGGCACTAAACTGTTGCTTCATGTTGTCACTAATCAATGGTCTTCCACAAGCTTGGCAGCTAACTTGCATGCAGCTAGCTGCCCCCAAAAATGCCTGTAACGTTATGTCTGTGTGAGACTGTGTGTGTCTACCACTATTACTGTGTCTAGTTGTTACAAAGCAAAAATGATGCACATGGCACTACAGTCAGACAGGCAAGACACCAAAATGTGAACTAAATCACACAAATTGACCTAAAGCCATACTCTTTTACTCCCCTAGGTGTGATGAGTAAGTTTGCAGTGGTTCAGTGGGTCAGTGGAGAGGATGCTGGGATGTATAGCGAGGTGAAGACCGATGCTATACATAAATATGATGACACCAAGATAGATGACGAAGGATACCCGCAAACTGACTATTCAGCCGCTGTGGAATGGCAGAAAGGAAGGAAGCCTAAACATGGCTGGCCAGTGTACACTGCCTGTATCAAGTTTGTGAGCAGTAAGTAGACCTATCTAATGCATTTTTACAGTGTCACGTCCAGTAAGTAACGTGAAGCTAGTGTGATGTGTGAAGTAGTGTGATGTGTGAAGCTGTTATGGAGGTTGTGTAACTACAGTTGCACAATAATATGTACAACAAAGAAGTGCACTACATTTAAAATATTATTTACATTACTGTTAAGTGCTTTAATCATATATCTTCTCCTACTTTTAACTGCTTTTCAGACAATCGATTTCATACTAGTGCTAAGATTAAGAAATTCCTGCGGTTGGAGTCTGATGAAAGGGATGAACCACTGTCTAAGAAAAGGGCCTCAATCCCTCCATCAAGATATACAGATTCTGATGAAACTGATGTTGACAATACACCGGTAAGACTATTTGTATTCCACTGTCACTGAATGAATTTCATGCTTGTATTCACACAGCATTAACTTAAAGGAGTAGTTAACCCCCAAAATTAACGTTTTGTCATAATTTACTCATTCTCTTGACATTTCAAACCTGTATGACTGTATTCTTTCTTCTGCAGAACACAAAAGAAGATATTTTGAAGAATGTTGATTTAGGAAAAAAAAACATTGGTCCCCTTTCACTGTTATTGTATGGACTCAAAACCAATGCAAGCCAAAGGGGACCAACAGTTTTCTGTTATCAACATTCTTGAAAATATATTCTCTTGTGTTTTGCAGAAGAAAGAAAGCCATACAGGGTGAGTAAATGATGACAGATTTTTTTATTTTGGAGTACTTTTATTTAAGTACTGAGTGACATAATGACACTTTTTAAATATCTGTAGATTTAAAAAAGATCGCTGGTATTTTTAAAACGATCGATTGATATTAACATATTAATATAATTCAAAAGGTTTTGCAAGGGAAGTGTACAAGGCAAGAAAACAAAGTAACCTGCTTGTTTTTTCACCTGACTGTCCAAAATTGTATGGCATTAACATGTCCTTTGAGATCTTTCACCCTCCCTTCCCCCTCATGTAACATCCTATACTGTACAGTTATTTTATGTCAGTCTGTTTACATTTATAGTACATAATAAGTGCATTATCACTTTCATCTCTTGTTTCCTTGACAGACCCAAAGGAAAAGGACAATGATTCCCAAACCACAGAAAAATGTTGCACAAATGATTGTAGATAAGTATCAAGCTACATCCTCGACAGAGACTCAGAAGAGGCTGAGAGAAATGGAGGAGGAAAATGAAAGATTGAGAAATGACAACAAAAAATTAAGAACAATGCTCATTAGAGGCATGTATTACAGTTATTTTACTTGTGTTGTAAGCTATCAAACTGTTGTGGTTTACATTTTTTCTACCGTCTTTGCAATTCAGACTTTTAAATTATTGTAGAACTACTTTTTTTTGTCAATACTTATATTTAACTTGGTATGTAAAATTGAGACAAGTTTTTAACAATTGGTAATTATACAAATTTTTTGTTGCATTATTATTGCATTATTATCAAGTATATGACAAGAAACCTGTATATTTGGTTAGTTGGGCAGGTACCTAAATATGTATGTGTTTAATTTTTTTTGTTGTTGCTAGAGCTACCAAATCTGATTAATGATGTGAAGATGGCCCTGAAGTCTCAGTGTTCATCAACTTCGTTAGTCAGCTCTGACTTGGAAGGTGGAAAGGGTTTGAGTATTACAGAGCCCTCTCCACCGAAAGCAACATCCACAGAACAAGTACCATACTAGTTCATCTAATCAAATTAAGACTGCACTTTTCAATGCATTTGGCAATCATTAGCCATTGGCAACACACATAATAATTTTATTTTCCTACTCTTCCTAAAAACAGGTGGAAATTTCTCATGGATCTAATGTATTCGTTGACAGACTGGCTTGGGCTGTGGCCCAGAATGCGAACTCCGCCTCCAGTTTTGTGAGAACACTCATAACGGCAGTGTTCCCAATTGATGTGCTCCTTGTAAGCAATCTTCGAGGAACATCCAGAGATTCTGGGCTGCAACGGCAGGCTCTTGACAAAACGAAAGTGGATGCCATCTACAGTAAGTTTCAAATCTGTTCAGAGTATTCTAATTGTGTAAAGTATATTTGATCCATATTATAACGTTGCATTGTGTGGTATTATTTATTATTATTGTTAGGGGCCCATAGAACCATAGGAATGTTATGAAATTTAACACACATATAGAGCTTGCCAGTGTGGATTTGAGGCTGTATCTTCACCAAATGTATGTGTTTTGTTATGAAACTCTGTATGTATCGTTAGGACCATATTTTGAGTCCCTCATGTTAATTTGACCACAGCCCACCTATTGGTCAGAACTTAAAAGCACTTTAATTGTGGTTTAAAAGCTTTTCTCAATGTTTTTTTAACAGCTTAAAAACACATAAATGATGTTCACATTTTTTGTGCCTTTGGTGTTCTTGACCAAGTAACTGCAGCTATAATTATAACTAATATTATAAACAAAGTGATCCACCGGGAGTAAATTTAGATACATTTTCTTGCTCAGGGCCACAATAGTGGCAATCCTTATGAAATTAACAACTTTCTGGGGTTACAGTTGGAAGCCCAGATCCCTAAACATTAGACCATGTGTGTGTTGTCTTTCAGGTATAAATTCGAATGAACTTTTATTTTGAAGAGACTCTTAATTTGAAGGGTTTTGTCCCGACGAAAAGTTCCTGGTTCTCGGGTTGTTTTTGGTCAGTAGTTGAGGAGGCTAGCCGGATCTACTCAGATACATTTCTGTGTTCTACTGCATGTATTCAACACTGTAAACGCCACAGAGGCAACATCGTAAGTGAATAATTTCATAGTTACATTCATTAGTTAGCGATAAAAAATGTTACTTATATGAAGAAGGCATTTGATTTATTTGCATTTAAAAACGTTTTATTTTCACTTATTTACATGAGAAAGGCACATGTTACAGAGCTAAATGGTAATTTTTATAGTTTTCTTTGTTACAGTTTTCACTCTGACTTTGTAAAAGAAGAAAAAGAGCCACAGTAAAGAGCATCTAAAGCTTACTACGACTCGAGTCTTCATTTACAGGAAGAGTTTAGCTAGTTGTATAGCTGCAGTTGCTACACTGCAGTGAGGACAACATAATGTGGATGTTGATTTGTCTAACATGATGTTTTGATGTTGACTGTCAGTCATCTTGCTTCCTATCAACAGCAATTTTTTGCCTTTTGTCTCATAGGAGCAACGTTGCAAAAGTGGCCTCATGTGGTGCCCTCCAGCATTGGTGCAGCAATCAATGCCAAACTTACTGAAATTCGAGGGAAGAAGAAAACACAAAAACATCCAGAAACCTTAATGCTCTTTGATTAATGATGAAAATTACCATGTTGAAGGTATTTAGTTGTTGTTGTTTTTTCCTATGCAAAGTTCAGTTCTGCTATCAAGTTGAAATTCTGAATTACACAAATTGAGTATAATTTGATTGTATATCACTTTGTTGGAATAAAACTGTTCCCATTGCAAATTTGTGTAAGTCATTGACTGAAATCATGTATGATTAGTATGTGCAGAGGCATTGTAATTTTGACTGAATCATGTATGATAATTATATGTAGAGATATAGTAATATTATTACTATAATATGAGGAATAAGGTAGAAACATATGAAGCTCGAAGAGCAGGCACCATTTCCCTATTAAAAACATTAAATTTGTATGAAATACATATAAACAAATAACACAAAAAGTACATGAATCCTATATTAATTTAATTTGTCTTGTATATGATTGATTATAAGAACTCTAAATGATTTGTATATAAATATTATGCTTTTATACCAAAATCCTATACCCTTGCATACTGTTGTCATGCAAAACTCATATAAGACTTTTTACAGCATTATATATGACCCCCAAAAAAACTGCAGGTTGTATGTGTGCTTTTTAGTACGAAAGTGGCCATAATCAGTCTGATTTTGTAAAGGACATGTATTGGACATACATAAAACACAGTAGGTAATTCTGACTTGATTTAAGTAAGGAAGATATATGGTTGCTGTATATGAAACATACAGGTTTTTTTTTATATGGGAAGCCAGGTGTAGATAGTTGGGATGAGTGCACGTTCACGGCATTCTTAAATAGACCACGGGATCGATCACAGAATCAGTGATGCTAAAATGGATTAAACCCATGTGGCATACTCCTCGCCATGAGCAACAGCTCATAATGGAAACATATAAAGGGGTAAAACATATAGCCTAATATGTAAAATGGGAAATACGGCTGCTATAATAAAACAAAGAGAAAAAGCCTGCCAGACAATAGCGGACAGATTGAATGCGTAAAAAAGTGTAACTGTGATATACTCAATTATTTTGATGAAACAATTTACACTCAAAAACACTGAGTAAATTCTAAAGCTGTGAAATCAATAAAATATAACTGTTTCAAGTGAGTACATACAAGTAAAAAAAACAAGTAAATGTGAGTAACTGTACTTTCCCAAAAATATATATATTAAAAAAACAATTTGTTAATTAATTACCTGTATTGTTTCTTTAAATAAACTTAAATTATATATGTACATTTTACAAATTAAATGTTGGATTTGTTATCTTTTCCTAATGTTTTTAATGTAAAAATCACTGAAATGACATTAAAAGACTTTATTAAGTAAATATAGCTTTTCATTTTTGTGATATTTACTAAACCACTGGATTATGTTTAGTCCAAAGAAGCAGTGCTCCACTGAAACCATCAGAATTAGAATTCAAGGAGTTACTTGTCATTTACAAATTAGCAGTTGTACAATTTGCCTTAAATATGACCGCTGGACATGCATGTTACTCAGGACATTTATAACAACAATGAAATGCAAACACTTTAAATATTTTTTTCATAAACTTTGTCATCTATCTACTGTTCTCCATTTTTATTTAGTTTTTTCTCAATCTAATTTATTTTATGTAATCTTATAATTTGATCTAGTTTTATCTACCAAATGGTTCGTCTATTTTATCTGTCTTATCAATCTATCTTTCTTAAAGAACAAACATGTCTGGCCAAAAACGGACCTGGCAGCAAGTCAAGATTAAGTACAAGAACATTTTGCAGGCTGGTATAAGGGACTTGATTGCTGAAAGAAATAAAGTGAATAATGTCTGCTGAATGTGTATTGAATGTACTGATTTTAGCAATAAAAAAAGGCTCATGTATCTGGCACGGGGGGTGGCCCTCCAACCCAAGACTTCACCACAGCAGAGATGGCCCTGGAGTTGAATAAAGGGAAGCTATTGATGGAAGGCATCCAGGGAGGGACAGCCACTGACTCTGGCCCAGCAAGAGAAACTGGCTTCTTCATACAAGGTATGTTATCGCCAGACTACTGCACATGGAAACAATGAAAACTTTAGATTTTGTTATGTGGACTGTCTGACTTTGCCTTACCTTGCAGTGTCTGGTAACACACTTACACTTCTAGAGCCACCAGACTATGAGCCGCCGACCGCCGGTGAGTACTCTTTATTTAAATCGTAGGCTTGGCATGTCCTGTCAAAACCATCAATACAAGTTCTATTGAATATGGCAGAGAGAAGGCACATCTGCAGGAGTGGAGTGCACTTCTGCCGATGATGATGAGACTTTCTAAGACAGATTTCTAAAGTAAATCTACATTATGCACAAATCCTGGCTGTGTTAATTGATAGGTGTTTTACAGAATTCACAAACTGTCAGATGTCTCTACACAACGCATCTTAAAGGGGAGGTTTTTTGCCTACTTTACCTAAGTTGATACAGTTCTCGGAGGTCTTTATAAAAGAGATGTGACATTTTTCGGTCATAATACTTCAAGGATGAAGCACAACGCCACTATCTATACCTTGCAAAAAAACGCGTTCTCAAGAATGGCCGCTTCTGAGCGCTTCTTCCGTATGATGATGACGGGCACTTGATAACCACACCCCCAACTTCACGGAGGTGTGTCCACACAGATGGCTGCTGGCGGAGACGAAGCGGTTCAACCTTATATGTTTGAGCCAGAGTCGGACACAGAAGAAGAGACATCTGAACAAGCTGTACAAGTTCGGATTGGACAAGATGTGTCTACATGGTAAGTTTTTTTACAAACTTAAATCTTCAAAACTGTTTTCAACAGTTACGTAGTCAAAACGGTTCAGCTCGTAACAACGTGTTGTACTGCTATGATTACATCATACTAACGTTATGTGTTTCGCTAAAACAAGTGCACGCATATTAGTTTGTCTATGTAACCATGATCATATGCTAGGCTTGTTGTTTTTGCTTTATTGCAAGTTACGTAAACTCTGTTACCGTCATGTTACACAAGTTAATTGCGCTAATGTTGTTGGTGACCTATAGTAGTACTAGTTAACTCTAACTCTTTCCGGAGGATTCCCATTAAAAAAAAAGAATCCACTGCTCTCGCGTCTTCTCTGAGGTTGTGACTCTAAATAATGATCTGTGCTGGTCTGTGCACCCAACAACAGAACACTTAGCACGAACTTTCGCCATTGCGTTATTACAGATACACTCGTGTCGCTTGCAAAACCACAAGCGCCATGGGTGGAACCGAGCAGACTAAGGGGCGGTGATATTACAATAAGATCATTCTCCTACGTCAGAAGAAATGCGTTATCTGAAGCGCTGATTTTTTTCTCATGCTTTCAGAGAAAGGCGTAACAAAGCAAAATGACTGGATTGTACTTTTTCACGTTTTCTGGGTTGGTAGATGCACCGGGGAACTGATTATAGCACTCAAACACAGAAAAAATCATATTTTCGTGAAATATGTCCCCTTTAAGAGACAGATAGAGCTGGCAGAAGTCAAGATTGAAGTGAAGAACACAAAGCGGACATGGAACTTGACATGGAAATCAAACGCAAGACAGGAAACATGGACTTGGAAATCCAGAAACTATAAGAGAAGTAAGTGAATTCAGTTTACAGTGTAACCATGCCTGTAACACAATCTATTAATCATCGTTCTTTTTTCACTCCAAAGCTCCAAGCTGACAAGTGATGACAGCAAAATAAAAAGAAATAAAAAAATTCCAAAAACACTGTGGTCTCCTCCTCCTACATTGGAGATAACCACACATTGTGTGCTACCAATGCCAAAGCGTGTACACATAAAAGAGTTACATACATGATCCTTTATTGAAGGACAGGCTAAATCAAAACAACATTAACTGAAATAATTTGCTATAAATTGTTCTCTGACCATCTACCATTTCTGTTATCTGGGAAGATGGCAGCATTGTCCCAGTCAATATCCAAAGCAACTCTGGGTGCCCTTTCTTTTCTTAGGCTGGCAATGTTATGCAGCACTGTGCAGGCAGCAGTCACGGCACATGCCCTGAGGGAGACCCTCAGGTGGTGCAGGCACTGAAATCGTGATTTCAGGAGGCCAAAGGTCATTTGGATTCGAGCACTCGTTCTGGCGTGGGCATGGTTGTAAGCCTGCTGTTCTGGGGTTTGGGGGTCTGCAAGGGGAGTCAAGTAGGAATGTCTCACAGGCCTAGCCTTTGTCTCCTAGCAGCACACCAGAGAACTCACCTGAGAATACAAAATTTCATTCTTATAACTAGTAGAGTAAAAATTCTGACACACTCATGATGTCCAAGGTGCTTAAACAAATTGGGGTGGTTTACCTATAGAGAGAGTCTCTTGGTGCCAGGACAGTCTCGGACTTGGATCCTGTTTCCTGCCTGCTTCCTGTTTCCTGCATCGCTGCCGGCAGCTTGTTTGTATCAGTGCGCTTACCACTTCGCTCTAATATTAGTGTATTTTATTTTCGTTAATTATTATTGTCGTTGCTAACTTATCCTGATATCTCAATAACCCTGTTCCTGTTATTTACTTGGAAGAGTCTAAACCAAAAGTGATAGTTAACTTAACGCCGTTAGCATAGCAATAGCGTGTTAGCTTGCTTTCTGTTCACACTGTGGAATATCATCTTGCCTCTGGTTTGTCTTGTGTGCTAACTGTTTCTCTTTTTAAGCGAGTATACTACGATCCATCGAGCAACCTTGGTAAGTTGGAATTGCACTTCAAATCCGGTGAGTTATGGCTTCTATTCCTATTATTGTTACTTGCACCTCATGTCATATGTTTAGCTTAGCCTTCTCTGTCAGCTGCGAGGGCTTTATATGCGATAAATGCAGGGAAATAGTTAGGCTGACAGAGAAGATCTTAGAATTAGAGTCTCGCATCCAATCTTTATCTGAGGATAGTAAGAGTTTAACGACGATAGAAAACACTTTGGATGCGAGCAACATTAGCGCACACAGCTCGGTTCCGGTTGAAAATCCTCCGCAGCTGGGAAACTTCGTGACTGTGAGACGGCGTAGTCGCAGGACAAAACATCACTCGACCGTTCCGATTACAGTCTCGAACAGGTTTGCCCCGCTCAGTGACGCACCGACTGAGAAACCTGCTGAAAGTGCCCTAGTTATCGGTGATTCTATTGTTCGGAACGTTAACATAGAGGCACCAGCCACCATAGTCCAATGTTTACCGGGAGCCAGAGCGCCTGACATCAAGTCAAATTTAAATGTGCTGGCTAAGGCTAATCGTAAATTCAGTAAGATTGTCATTCACGTCGGCACAAATGATGTTCGACTCCGTCAATCGGAGATCACAAAAGATAACATTAAAGAGGTGTGTGAGCTCGCAAGCATGATGTCAGACACTGTAATATTCTCTGGCCCCCTCAATGCTTATCGTGGTGATGAGATTTATAGCAGATTATCATCACTAAATGGCTGGTTGTCTGAGTGGTGCCTGCAGAATGATATAGTTTTTATAAATAACTGGAAGAGTTTTGAGGGCAGACCTGACCTGTTGAAACGAGATGGTCTCCATCCCTCCTGGGCTGGGACTTCCATCCTGTCTAGAAATATGGCAAAAAGTCTTAATGCTAATGCTAAAACTTGACTCGCTGGGGCCCAGGTCAGGGAGCAGACAGTATGGCTTAACCAACTGTCTGCTTGCCGTCTCACGTCGCAGAATACACAAAATGTACAACATGTAGTAATCCGTTCTCCCAAACATCACAAAATAGAGACTGTGTCTGTCCCCCGGATTAGCAAACATAAAATAATGCGTAAACCTCTTGAAAGTAATTTAATAAACGTTAAACAAACTAAACATGAACAAAATACAGATAATCAACTGTTACGACTCGGATTGCTAAATATTAGATCTCTCTCTAATAAAGCACTTTTTGTTAACGATATGATAACAGATCATAAAATAGACATGCTCTGTTTGACAGAAACATGGCTAAAACCAGATGATTATATTGCTTTAAATGAATCTGTCCCCCAAGATTATTATTATAAACACGAGCCTCGTCTAAAAGGCAGAGGGGGAGGTGTCGCAGCACTTTACAATAACTCTCTTAGCATTTCCCAGAAGTCGAACTCTAAATATAATTCTTTTGAAGTCATGGTTCTTCATGTTTCAACACCTAATACTAAAGATAAAACACTTTTTAAATTGATTCTAGCTATTGTATATAGGCCTCCAGGGCACCACACAGATTTTATTAAAGAATTTGGTGGGTTCTTATCAGAACTAGTACTGGCCGCAGATAGACTCCTTGTCGTTGGTGACTTTAACATCCACGTAGATAACGTTACAGATGCCTTAGGAATGGCTTTCAAAGACACTCTTAACTCCATGGGCATTAGTCAACATGTGTCAGGACCCACTCACCTTCGTAATCATACTTTAGATTTAATACTGTCTTACGGTATAAATGTGGACGACGTTAAAATCCTTCAGCAGAGTGAAGACATTTCGGATCATTATCTGGTATTATGTTTGCTTCACTGGCCTACGGCTGCAAATAAAACTCATTGTTACAAATATGGTAGAACAATAACTTCAACTACCAAAGATGCGTTTCTCGATAATCTGCCCGAATTGTCTCAAATCATGAGAAATAACGTTGAAGATCTTGACATTACCACTGAAAATTTTAATTCCACCTTCTCGGTAACGCTAGACAAAGTTGCTCCACTACGTTTAAAGAAGATTAAAAATGGCAGCCCCACACCGTGGTATAATGAACACACTCAGGCTCTAAAGAAAGCGGCCCGAAAAATGGAGCGCAACTTTAAGAAAACTAAATTAGAGGTATTTCGTACAGCATGGAAGGATAGTATTCGAAAATACAGGAAAGCCCTAATAACTTCTAGATCCGCCTACTTTTCATCACTAATAGAAGAAAACCAGCACAACCCTAGGTTTTTATTTAACACGGTGGCTAAATTAACAAAAAATAAATCGTCAGTGACTTCTGATCCTGTATATCAGCATAGCAGTGATGAATTTATGAACTACTTCACATATAAAATCCAAGATATTAGAGAAAAAATTATAACAATGCAATCAGAAGTGAAACCCGCTGAACAAACTAACTACAGCGCCCTTAAGGAGAAAATGCAATTATTTTATACCGTAGATCAAGATGAGCTGTCTAAAATTATTAGATCATCTAAATCAACAACATGCATACTAGACCCTATACCTACAAATCTACTGAAAGAGATGCTCCCAGAAATTATAGATCCTCTTCTTGGTATTATTAACTCATCTCTGACATTAGGACATGTGCCTAAAGCATATAAGGTGGCTGTTATAAGGCCCCTTGTCAAAAAACCCCAACTCGACCCTAGAGAACTAAGGAACTACAGGCCTATATCGAATCTACCTTTCATATCTAAAGTTCTGGAAAAAGTAGTTTCAACTCAATTATGCTCCTTCCTCCAAAGGAATGACATCAATGAAGAATTCCAGTCTGGATTTAGAGCATGTCACAGTACAGAGACTGCTTTGATCAGAGTTACAAATGATCTGCTATTGGCGTCTGACCGAGGTTGTATCTCGTTATTGGTGCTGCTAGACCTTAGTGCTGCATTCGATACCATTGACCACAGCACACTCCTACATAGACTCGAAAATTATGTCGGCATTAAGGGAATAGCTTTGAAATGGTTTAAATCTTATTTATCCGACCGTTTTCAATTTGTAGCAATAAACAATGAGGTGTCACGCAAATCGCAAGTCCAGTACGGTGTACCACAGGGCTCAGTCTTAGGGCCTCTGCTCTTCGCATTATACATGCTACCTCTAGGAGATATAATAAAGCGACACGGAGTTAGCTTTCACTGTTATGCTGATGATACTCAACTTTATATTTCCTCGAAGCCTCATGAAACACAGCAGTTCCATCGAATAATGGAATGCATAGTCGATATAAAAAACTGGATGAGTAACAACTTTTTATTACTGAACTCGGACAAAACGGAAGTGTTACTTATTGGACCGAAAACTGCTATAAGTAACAACCAAGAATACTGTTTAACTATTGACGGATGTTCCATAAAACCCTCGTCGTCAGCAAAGAATCTTGGCGTTCTATTCGATAGTAATCTGTCATTTGAGAGCCACGTCGCCAACACCTGTAAAATTGCGTTTTTCCATCTTAAGAATATATCTAAACTACGTCATATGCTGTCAATCTCAGATGCAGAGAAGTTAATTCATGCATTCATGACATCAAGACTAGATTACTGTAATGCACTGTTAGGTGGTTGCCCTGCAGGCTTATTACAAAAACTCCAATTGGTCCAAAACGCGGCAGCTCGAGTTCTTACACGTACAAAAAAGTATGAACATATTAGCCCGGTTCTGTCAACCTTGCACTGGTTACCTATAAAGCATCGCGTTAACTTTAAAATCTTGCTTATTACCTATAAAGCCTTACATGGTTTAGCTCCTCAGTACTTGAATGAACTCCTTTTGTATTACAGTCCTTCACGTGCATTACGCTCTCAGGCGTCCTGTCAGTTGGTAATACCTAGAATTTCAAAATCAAGTGCAGGTGGTAGATCCTTTTCCTATCTAGCGCCTAAACTTTGGAATAGTCTTCCCTGCACTGTCCGGGAGGCAGACACACTCTGTCAGTTTAAATCTAGACTAAAGACGCATCTTTTTAATCTTGCATACACTACTCTTCCATAATATAAATCTTCAGAGGGTTTAGGCTGCATTAGTTAGATCAACCGGAACCAAAAACACAACTGATGTACTTGTTGCATCAAAGAGTACAGAACAGTACTCTACTCTCAGCCAGTCTTGTCTCATTGTTCCAAGGTTACCACAGCGAGCAGGATGCAGTTCATGGCCTGACCTGATGGTAGAGCGGAGAATGGGAAGTGGGGACCTGACAAGAGCTGAGATGATAGAGCTGGATAAAGAAGGACGCGGTCTCTTGACATGTCTTCACCACAAAATTTCAAATGCTATTAGATTATTAATGATAATCTTAAACTATAATTTATTTTATTATTAAGTTTATTTATTTTATTTAGCCTTGTTGTGCAAGCTCTCTGGAGCTTGTGCAGAGGCAGCAGCTTTTGCCAGAGGGGAACTGGAATCCCCTGGTTGGGCCTGGGTTCTCCTGAGGTTTTTTTTCTCGATTAGAGTTTTGGGTTCCTCGCCACCGTTTGCATACTGTTTTTGCACTATCTGCCTGACCGGGGGGGCTGCTTTAGAATTTTAAAGTTTTACTTAATTAATATTGCATATAGGAATTTATTATCTGTTATATTTGACCTGTGCTTCTCTCTCCTTTATCCTAAATGTGTGCTCTCACTGAGCGTGTGTGTGTGTGCGTACTTGTCTGTGTACGTACGTGTGTGTGTGTGTGTGTGTGTGTGTGTGTGTGTGTCTGTGTGTGTGTGTGTTGGTGCGTGTGCGTGTTGTGTGTGTGGAGTGTTTTGTGTGTGGGTGTGTCTGTCTTCTGTGTTTTCAACCTTTTCTTGTTTTTGCAGGTACAACTTTGATTGTTTTGCTTGTAGTCAATGTGTCTCATGTACAGCTGCTTTGTAACAATGAAAATTGTAAAAGCGCTATATAAATAAAGTTGAGTTGAGTTGAGTAAATTCTACTGGCCCGAAAGACTCTGGACCGAGCAAGGCCACTTTGCCACTAAATTTGTAATAAGGCAGTCAGCATCAGATCATCTGTAACAATAACCTATTAAGACCATTTAATGCAACAAATACATTTATGTAGCTGACAGTAACCATAAATCATTCTTACCTGAGTATTAACACTTCCTCATCTACTACATCATACAAAGGGCACGCCATCGCGAAGAGGAAACACCTGAATCGGATATACGTCTTAAACTCATCACAGATTTAAATGAAACTGTCTTGTGCTCTCTACAACAAAGATATGTATTCAACAAACCTCTGACAGCAATATGAACAGCACTCATTATAATCACAGTAAAATAACAGTAGGCATACAATGAATGACAGTAACATTATATCAATTATTTTAATGCAGGAAAATTAAAATGATGCAACATATTTACAGAACACCATGGAGTGACAATTCTATAATGATAATAGCCTAGAATATTCAGGGAAGACAATTAACATCCATTTTGAAAGAGGGAGTAAAGGATCTGGATAATGGAGAGTGGGTGCTGGCCCCAAAAACACTGAAAATCATTGTACTAAACTATTTGTGCTCAGTCCTCTGTGCATTACTGGACAAACTGTAGTTAACACAAATCTCATGAATATGATAAACACTCTTGTGTCACAATTTCTTTAGATAAAGCAGAAATGTTTCGTGGAATAGGATCGTGGAATAGAGAAAGACACAAGATTGACATGGAGACTGCAGCCTGATGGAAATGTTTTCACACCAAAACATGATCGTAAAGCTGCTGCTGAAGAAATGGATCTCAACCAGGAAGGCTGTTCAGAGATCTATTTTTACGTCAACTAACATTGTCATCTGTAATTAATTAGGCATTACATTTAGAGCTGTCAGTTATCACTATGTTACAGTCTAAGGATGACAACTCAACTCAACTTTATTTATATAGCGCTTTTTACAATTTTCATTACAAAAGCAGCTGTAAATGAGACATATTGACTATAAGCAAACCAATTAAAGTTGTACCTGTAAAAACAAGAAAAAGGTGAAAACACAGAAGACAGACATACCCTGTCATGACTCTGCCTCATCATGTCATGTCTATTCTTGGTCTTGTGGCAGAGTCATGGCAAAGCCTTAGGTTATGTGTGGAGAGAGACATTTTGGCCCTTACGGCCTTCTATACTTTCTCTCCGGTGTCGCGTCTCTGTTCCTGCCCTCTCGTTCCTCGTTAGCTTCTTGTTGTGTATTTGACAAATGTTTTTGTAAGGATGTAATCTGTTCTTGCTATGTTAATGTTCTAGTGAAATGTTTAGAAAACTGTACATTACTAAGTGACGCCACTAGGTGGTGGTGTATGTTCAATGGGGGGCTAAGCGTTACGAGATAGAGAAGAAGCGTCCCCAGTTCCTGATGATACGAAAAGCAATCGTGTAAGTTGGTTATGCAAGTGCTCCTTTTTCCTTGGTCAGCAAAATTTAAAAAAAGGCATACATCTACACTGAGTGATGTTTCTTCTGTTAGAAGCAGAATACATGACACTTCTCCTTAGTGTTTGATCCTTGTCACCTGCCCGTCACCCTCCCTGTGTTATCTTCCCTCGTTTGTATTCCCCTTTAAAAAGCCCTCGTGTCTATTGTCTTGTGCTCGTTCGTGTGTATTGTACCTGTACTTACCTTCGTGCCCGTTGGATTTTGTGAGTGTTTACCTGTTTGCCCCTTACCTTCCCTTACCGTGTGTTATACGTTGTGTCTCGTTTTAGATTTAGTTCAGTTTCGTGCCCCCTCGTGGGAAGTGTTTTGTTTTGATTTCTTTTTTTGTTTTGTTACCGTGTTCCTGGTTCCTGATTTGATTTTTCACCCCATCGTGGGATTTTGTTTGTATTATTAAAGTCTTGTTTTGTTACCCCGTTACCGCTGCCTGCGCTTGGGTTCTTTCTCCCAAAACTGTGACATACCCACATACAAAACACTCCACACACACAATATGCACACGTACTAACACACATAGACATAGACACACACACACGGACGCGCAGACACACACATGTACGCACACACACACAGTGAGAGCACACATTTAAGATAAAGGAGAGAGAAGCACAGGTCAAATATAACAGACTATAAATTCCTATATGCAATATTAATTAAGTAAAACTTTAAAATCCTAAAGCAGCCCCCTCGGCCAGGCAAATAGTGCAAAAAACAGTGTGCAAACGGTGGCGAGGAACCCAAAACTCTAATGGAGAAAAAAAAACTCAGGAGAACTCAGGCCCAACCAGGGGATTCCAGTTCCCCTCTGGCAAAAGCTGCTGCCTCTGCACAAGCTCCAGAGAGCTTGCACAACAGGCTAAATAAAATAAATAAACTTACTAATAAGGTAAATTATAGTTTAAGATTATCATTAATAATCTAATAGCATTTGAAATTTTGTGGTGAAGACGTGTCAGGTGACTGCGTCCTTCTTTATCCAGCTCTATCATCTCAGCTCTTGTCAGGTCCCCACTTCCCATTCTCCGCTCTACCATCAGGTCAGGCCATGAACTGCATCCTGCTCGCTGTGGTAACCTTGGAACAATGAGACAAGACTGGCTGAGAGTAGAGTACTGTTCTGCACTCTTTGATGCAACAAGTACATCAGTTGTGTTTTTGGTTCCGGTTGATCTAACTAATGCAGCCTAAACCCTCAGAAGATTTATATTATGGAAGAGTAGTGTATGCAAGATTAAAAAGATGCGTCTTTAGTCTAGATTTAAACTGACAGAGTGTGTCTGCCTCCCGGACAGTGCAGGGAAGACTATTCCAAAGTTTAGGCGCTAGATAGGAAAAGGATCTACCACCTGCACTTGATTTTGAAATTCTAGGTATTACCAACTGACAGGACGCCTGAGAGCGTAATGCACGTGAAGGACTGTAATACAAAAGGAGTTCATTCAAGTACTGAGGAGCTAAACCATGTAGGCTTTATAGGTAATAAGCAAGATTTTAAAGTTAACGCGATGCTTTATAGGTAACCAGTGCAAGGTTGACAGAACCGGGCTAATATGTTCATACTTTTTTGTACGTGTAAGAACTCGAGCTGCCGCGTTTTGGACCAATTGGAGTTTTTGTAATAAGCCTGCAGGGCAACCACCTAACAGTGCATTACAGTAGTCTAGTCTTGATGTCATGAATGCATGAATTAACTTCTCTGCATCTGACATTGACAGCATATGACGTAGTTTAGATATACACTCACCTAAAGGATTATTAGGAACACCATACTAATACGGTGTTTGACCCCCTTTCGCCTTCAGAACTGCCTTAATTCTACGTGGCATTGATTCAACAAGGTGCTGAAAGCATTCTTTAGAAATGTTGGCCCATATTGATAGGATAGCATCTTGCAGTTGATGGAGATTTGTGGGATGCACATCCAGGGCACGAAGCTCCCGTTCCACCACATCCCAAAGATGTTCTATCGGGTTGAGATCTGGTGACTGTGGGGGCCATTCTAGTACAGTGAACTCATTGTCATGTTCAAGAAACCAATTTGAAATGATTCGAGCTTTGTGACATGGTGCATTATCCTGCTGGAAGTAGCCATTAGAGGATGGGTACATGGTGGTCATAAAGGGATGGACATGGTCAGAAACAATGCTCAGGTAGGCCGTGGCATTTAAACGATGCCCAATTGGCACTAAGGGGCCTAAAGTGTGCCAAGAAAACATCCCCCACACCATTACACCACCACCACCAGCCTGCACAGTGGTAACAAGGCATGATGGATCCATGTTCTCATTCTGTTTACGCCAAATTCTGACTCTACCATTTGAATGTCTCAACAGAAATCGAGACTCATCAGACCAGGCAACATTTTTCCAGTCTTCAACTGTCCAATTTTGGTGAGCTCGTGCAAATTGTAGCCTCTTTTTCCTATTTGTAGTGGAGATGAGTGGTACCCGGTGGGGTCTTCTGCTGTTGTAGCCCATCTGCCTCAAGGTTGTGCGTGTTGTGGCTTCACAAATGCTTTGCTGCATACCTCGGTTGTAACGAGTGGTTATTTCAGTCAAAGTTGCTCTTCTATCAGCTTGAATCAGTCGGCCCATTCTCCTCTGACCTCTAGCATCAACAAGGCATTTTCGCCCACAGGACTGCCGCATACTGGATGTTTTTCCCTTTTCACACCATTCTTTGTAAACCCTAGAAATGGTTGTGCGTGAAAATCCCAGTAACTGAGCAGATTGTGAAATACTCAGACCGGCCCGTCTGGCACCAACAACCATGCCACGATCAAAATTGCTTAAATCACCTTTCTTTCCCATTCTGACATTCAGTTTGGAGTTCAGGAGATTGTCTTGACCAGGACCACACCCCTAAATGCATTGAAGCAACTGCCATGTGATTGGTTGATTAGATAATTGCATTAATGAGAAATTGAACAGGTGTTCCTAATAATCCTTTAGGTGAGTCTATTCTTAAGATGACAGCTGTGTGTTTTGCATTCTGTCTGCTTCATCATTTATTTGTTGCTCCTATATATGTACATAGGCAGACGGTAATTTAATGGGGTTTAATGATGTTAGTTGCCTGTAGTTGCCAGTGATATAATCGCTCTGAAGATTTAAACATTCTTCACTGTTGTGTATCTGTTATATAAATCATATTATACCACCTGTCAGTTTTCAGCAAGTTAACTATAGAAAAATATGAGTAAAAATAAAATGTTTTAATATGATCATAAATGATTCGATGTGGTTTTCTTTATTTATCCTGTTGAAAGATCCAACTGAGACTATATGGCAAAATGTTAGATCCCACAGATCCAGGGTTTAGATCATGTTCTTGCGCGAGGTCTCAACAGAACATGGTTTTGTCTAGGTTCTAACCATTTACCATTGTTCTATAATGTTTTCCATTTTACTGCTGTATTGCGCACATTTTTTCCATGTTCAGGCATCTACCTAAATCCATTCAAGTTGGGACTACATGAATGATTTGTGTTGAAATTTTGTGTGTTTTTGTTTTTATTTCATCTAAATCAAGAATTTTCCATATTTTACTTAAAGGGAACCCCTGGTATAAAGAGATGTACGGCTTACACCGGGTAAGTTTATATTTAAAAATAATTTTGTTATATGGATTATTCTGATTGCCATTTCTATGTTAGAGACAGAACTAGCAAAAACAGCACGACATAACACAACATATTATTTCTTTATAAGTATAATTTAAATTACAGTTGTTCGGGCGCCAGACAGGATGAATCCCGTCACAAGATCACAATATCCCGGATAGCAAACCACCGGTTACATTAATTTCCCCAAGTCAAAATCCCAGACAAATTTAGTTTTCGTGGTTTATTTTAAACTGTCCAAAACAAATATATATATAAATGTTTAAGGGGAAAACAGTTCAGCACAGTCATCTTCTTCCGTGCAAGGAAGTAAGAGTTAACACAACATGGTAACCAAAAGCAAACCAGAGCAAAAAACGAAATATGGAAATCCAAAACAAACAAACAAAAACCCCAAAGAAACGCGTCATCCTATTTACGTTCCAAGGAAACAGATCCACGTCCATATGCATCCATACAAGAGAGAAAAAAGAAAGAATAAACACTTAGTTATATTTAAACGATAACGTCAAAGGGCAAAACAACAGCTAAACAGGAGAAGGTGCGGATGTAGTGTATGTGTGTAATGGATGCATAGAGTTAACGTACTGACCAGATAAGTGATCCTGAAAGGAACAGGAGAGTTTAGACGAATTTCGCCAGACACCCACACAGTAGAGTACATGAACCGCCAAGCTTTGCCAGCTACTCCAAATGGTTAATCATTAAGTGCTTTTTCGAGAAGTACCATAAACTCCACCACACACCAGATCTCGCTCACAGGAGGCCGCAATTCAACAAGCGCTCATCTTCGACAGTTTCTCCCTGCAATCCATTCAATCCATGCACTTTCTGATGACGCGTTCTCCTCTTCCGTACAAACACATTTCCTTTTATCTACTTCCTTCCGCTGATAATTACCTGACTCCGCCCATTTCCTCAAAATGAATGAAAAAATAGATTTGTGGCTTTTTTTATGCACTGCCACAATACACATTACATTACATCTAAAACAAACCATAATATTCCTTTTGGCCGTGTCATATGACTCCTTTAATAGCAGGTAAATCATTATTTTTCAGACTGCTTATGATGCAAATAAGGTCAAATAAGACATGAAGTAGGCTATTGGCCATATATTCCACTTGTTTATGCCTTTCAGCTAAAATTGGATTGAAATGTGCCCTTATGTTTGTTACATGTTAAATTATTTCTTGTTATTATAATAATAAAAAGTATACTGAATGCAAACATTATTTTGCATTGAAGCATATTTAACCAAGCATTGTAAAACCAAGCAATGTGAAAGTCGATTACAAAATATAGCAGAATAATTTAAATACATGCATGAAGCAAAGTGCCGCCCTTTTGTGCCAAATAAGTTCTTTCTCCTATATGGAGGAGTGAAGGGTTCTTTCTATTTCAGTGGTGGTATATAGCACCTTAACCATCCCATAGAACTGCTGAAGAACCATACAGGGGCTTTACAGGTTCTTTATATGCTAGCGGTGCTCAATCATCCCAAAGAACCGCTGAAGCACCATTTTTTTCCTGTGTGTATATCAAAAGTGTACTCCTAATAACAAGCCTTGTGCATCATGCAGAATAGTATGCTTAGAAACGTACAGTTGGTTTGATCTGTCTCTCTCTCTCTCACGGTGTGCATGCTGGGAGTGAGTGTAGCGTGAGCGGCGCCTCTTGTGCTTTTTTTGCCTTTTGTTCTCTTTTCTTCCTTTTTTCTTGTTTTGTTTTTCGGTTAATTGTTTGGTTCTGGGTTCAATTTTAGTGGGGAGGGGGGGTTTCGGTGTGCGGGGAGGATGTCGGCCGCAGGTGCACAGGGTTTGGTGTCACTCATGCGACGTCACAGAGTGAAAGTGGCGTCCGCAGTGAGTGTGTTTAGCTGTGGGTGAAGTATAGTGTTAAATTGCCAGTGTTAAATCAACACTGCGCAGAGTACATATGTTCCCGCTCCACAGAGTGTTAAAATAACACTGATGTGGTGTTGGAGATAATGAGGCAATTAAGTGATTAATTAAGAGATGATTAAGCATTAAAGACAAAAACCTGCTGTTAACAAGCAGAATCACTGAAGGAACCAGAAACATAAATACTACAACTGACATCCAATCACAACATTAGACAAAATCAATTAAAGATAAAAATACATTAAATCTCTCAACATTCAGCATTACCAGCTGAATTTACTACTAACCAGATTATTCCTGTCAGACGTCCACAGAAGTTATTATTGAGAATTAAAATTGATGTTTCATTGGTCAAAAAATGCTGTCACCATTATGGTGGTCAGTGTTTGCTTTAGTTGTGCTCTTAGCACATTTACCTTATAAACCAATGTTTTAAGAAAAATGTAGTAGTGTTTTATAATAAACATATGTGAATGATTAAAGAAACGTACTCAACAAGTCAGTGCTTTCTGTTTACAAGATTTTAGAATGAAACCCATAATGTAGATTCATAATTTCCTTTGGATTACTGTCTAATGTACACGCATTATAAAAGTTTTAAAAAACAAAATTCTATTAAACAACTGACAGTGCTGGAAAGGAAAATCTCTACTGCTGAAGATAAGACATCAACAGTGGTGATAATTTATACATGACGCAGCGCATGCTGGGATTTTTGTACTCTGGCTGTACCCAGCATGCATTGCAGCATGAAACGTTCTGTTTATTGTCACCATTGTTGAGATTCATAAGCTGATTCTTGATGTCTGTGTCCCAATAAAACAATGGCTCAGTTTTAAATCTACGCATGATAAATCATGTTCTCAATATAGAGTTGTCAACAAAAAAAGTGAGATGTATTTATACTGACATATTGAATGGTGAATTTAAACGCAACCAGCACAAGCCACAATGACTCAGTCATTATTTAAGAAACATTAGCAACTGCTAGCTCTACTTCTTTACAACAATATATATTGTTGCAGAGAGAACCTAGTCCATGTAGTTAAGGGTCAGGTCAAGAGCCCAGCTAAAGCAAACACTGTCCACCATAATGGTGAAATCATATATTGACCAATAAAACGTCAACATCTAAATCTTTGACAGAAAAAAAGCATCATTGGCTAGTAGTAAGTTAATCCTTTTTGTTGTTTACTTAAATCTTGAGAAATGCAATGCCTTCTTTTATCTTCAGTTGATTTTACCTACTGTTATGATTGGATGCCATTTGTAGTTCTTGTGTTTCTCATTCCTTCAGTGAGTCTGCTTGTTAACATCAGGTGTTCTTCATTAATGCTTAATCATCTCTTAATGAATCACTTAATTACCTCATTATCTTCAACACCACACCAGTGTTACTTTAACACTCTATAGAGTGGGACCATATGTGCTCTGATCAGTGTTGATTTAAAATGAACTCTGCTCAGAGAACATTTGGTCCCACTCTAAAGAGAGTTAAAGTAACTCTGAATCAGAGTTAAAGTTAATGAGATAATAATATGATTAATTAAGTGATGATTGAGCATTAGGGATGAACACCTGATGATAATGGGCAGAATCACTGAAGGAAAGAGAAACACAAGAACTACAACTGACTTCAGCCACAGCCTTAGATGAAATCAACTGAAGATAAAAAAAGCACATTAAATATCTCTAAATCTCAGCAGAAGAGGATTAAACAACTCCACAAACAGCATTACCAGCTTCACTTATTACTAACCAGATTGACTTTATTTCTGTCCGACCTCTACAGAAGCTCTTATTGAGAATTAACAGAGGTTTACATGTTGATGTTTTATTCAAAATGTTTGGTCACCATTATGGTGATCAGTGTTTCCTTTAGTTGAGCAGTTTGACTTTTACCGTTTTACGTGAGTAAGCAGTCTCAGTAACAGTGTTTACTAGAACGTGTAATTTGTTGCAAAGATGATCAGGTGCCGCAACTTTCTGAATTAAAAGTAAAATAATTCGCTAATTTTGTAACTGCCCAAAAGTAGTTATTTATTATTAACAAGTTATATTCACCAACAATATTTTCTAGCATCAGATGAGACGTTCTGAATATAGCCCAACTAAATCAAACACTGATCACAATAGCGGTTGTTTGATGAAATTTCAAAAAATTTTCAACATTAATAACGAGTGCAAAAGTGATAAACATTTCAACAAATCAACAGTGGGGGCTAAGTGAGAGTTGCCCGTGCAGGGCCAGCACTAAGGAGCCAACATCTGGCCAGTGAGTAAATTCTGAAAGGATCCCTTAGGCTAGCCCTTAGTTGGCCCGTAAATTGCCAGCGCAGGCTTACTTGCAGGGGAGCGGACATAGCTATGCATTAAAAGTTCACGAAGACGTTCCCTTTCTCTGTCTTCATCAAAATCACCATCTACTGTTGCCAACCTTTCAAACACAATTTTCGTAATGTCTTTTGGTATTCCTCACACGCATCAACTTTACGTCTTAAATCAGCAGCAGGTGTAACATGTTCATATTTCACTGAAGATTTTAGTAACACAATCCCCTTTAGCCTCAAGAGTCAGCAATTTCTGCTAGTTGTTTTTCTGGAATGTCTGATTTTAAATCCTGCCTTGCTCTATACAGGCTTCCAATTTCCACTGTTCATACAGAGAGATTAACCTTTTTTCTTTCTTAATGCATTTATCTTTCTGATGAGCAAGCATTTTCTCAGTAGAAATATGTCGACATTCTGAATGACGAGGGGGTTCTACACCGCTATACTGGCATTCAGACATATTCTTATCCTTACGGTTAACAGCCTTCTACAGCCCTTTTGTCTTTACCTTCAGTTTCCGTTTTAGGTAGATTTTCAAACTCTTGATTTCTGTCCACGTCCATAATGAGCTCATGTTTGCGCCTCTTCAACACCGTCATGCCTATTCCGAGCAGCCGCAATCCCGTTTCTGTGTTGTTTAGCAGTAGCAGTGAGCCTTGTGCAAGCATGTTTCAGGAGCAGCGAAGGTGAAGCTCTTACTGTAAGAGACCCCGTCCAAATGATGGTAAAAAACTTTACTGATGTTTCTTGAAGCTTTATTACACATAGAACAAAAGTGTAAGTGCATTTAACTACCCAGTCAACATGTTGATATCACAGTGATGTTACCATGAGCCTTCAGAATACTCATGAGGTCAAAATGTAACCTCACATCAAACCCACTGTGTGCTCACACTGTGATGTTACACTTGTACTGTGAGCTTAGAGGTTTAGATGTGACTGGTGTGTCATTTGAACTTACCGTTATGTTGACGAGTGTTTGCTTTGCGTGGTGACTTCAAATGACAAACCAGCCACATCTAAACCTCTAAGCTCACAGTACAAGAGTAAGATCACAGTGTGAGCACACAGTGAGTTTGATGTGAGGTTACATTTTGACCTCATCGTGAGTATTCTGAAAGCTGATGGTGACATCACTGTGAGATCAATGTGTTGACTGGGTAATCATGCATTTGTTAGCATAACATTTGTTTCTTATTTATTACAACAACAATTACCATTTCACTTTACTTTGTTTTTTTAAGGCAATCGGTTTGCATGCTTTTTTTTAAGTAAGGGATAATGTACAGGCAGCCGGTTGTTATCGCAGAAATAAGCCCCAACAGTTCGCGTCGGGTCTTGTATCACACTGAAGGGGCTTTTTTCGCGATAACAGCCGGCTGCATGCACTTTATCCCACTTATTACACGGCTACTTGCCACATGAGATAAAAAATGGAAATTGAAACGTGAATTTGAAATATTTTATTAGCTCATTTTTACCGAATGCAGACCTTCCGCAAGGAAAAGCCGTTTACTTTCGGTTTTAATGTAAGAAACGAAGTTCAAAACGAAGTTCAAATGTTACGAACAGGCGATTTGGTTTAATCATTTGTAAATATAATGTCATATATGTTATTTAAAGACATTTATTTTTAATTTGTCAAAAAAACCCTGTCAAAATTATTTAGTTTTGAGAGGTTGTTATCTGGGAATAACGAACCTGCAAATGTCGCGACTGGCCAATCAGAATCAAGCATTCTAACGAGCCGTGTAATAAATTCAGTTAAACTGCTGCAGGAAAAGGCCTTTGGTAATTTGGATGCTCAGAGCAGCAGACAGAAGCTGGATGGATTTAAAAGAAGTAGAAACCCAGAGCATCAATTTCATCACCACTTCTCCCTTTAGCGCCGTAACATCTTCCGGACCTCACATCCAGACTCACAGGATCACCAAGTTCCCTCCCCTTGACAGAGAATTTTCTTCTTTCACCATTGCTTTTTGTAACCTCAAATTCCAAACCCGCAACTCTGGTATTCCTGTCATTTGGCCACACCGTTGCGGCTGTGATTTTATCATCTTGGTCAAACACAGAGTATTTTGTGCTAAATCCCTTTACGTTACCAAAATCAAATGCCTCGCCACCATTAAATGTCATTTGTATTGTGTGGAAGACCTTAGTTGGGGAACAAAGAAAATGTATTTCAATTTAATGATCACAAATGTTAATTAAAAATAAAATGATATCACAAATGATAATGATAATTTAAAAAAATCTTTACAGACCGAGTCAGAAAAAGAAATACTGATCTTCTGAAGGGTGTTTTCAAAATTATTGATAACGTTGAATGCATCACCTCCTTTTCCACCCACCACCACAGATAGACCTTAAGCAAACAGAAAAACACAATGGGGGAAATTAAAAGTATGAAAATATATATTTTTTAAAGTGAATTTATAACAAATGTGCAGATCACATTTACCCAGAGAGTAAAGTTTAGCAGTATCACTCGCTTCACTCGCTACCATTGTCCTGTAGCGGATCAGATACTGCTTTGCAGACTTTAATCCAGTAAGAGTAAAGTGTTCATCAGCTGTGTTTTTGAACATCCACTCTTCCTTCTCTGTTTCTTCCTCCTTGTACTCGACTCTATACTGCACTGTTTCTCCAGCTGGGGACTTCTGCAGGATCAGGGACACAGAGTCTTCACTGATGCGCTTCACTATGGGTGCGGGCGGCTTGGACACTGAAGGTTTAAACTGTTTGTCTGTCAGATTGCCTTGTTCATACAGATAAATGGAGGAGCCTGGATTGGAGGCATCAGAGATGGCAGAAATAATAAAGTGCATTTTCTTATTATCTTTATTGGCTTCTGAGAAGCTTTTGAAGAGACGTAAATTTTCTCGCATTTTTATGATGACATCTTGATTATTTAACCACTTTGAGTCAGATACCTCATCAAGCAAGAAATCCGTTTTTGTTCCTGTGAACTTCGTAAACTCCTCAGATTTCACGAATGCACTTAAGCTTAAAAGATACTTGTCTTCATACTTCAGAGATGTTAAGGCAAAACACACCACTATATCAATATTAGGATTCAGGAGAATGTTGTTCAGACCATCTGAGTCTACAGTTCTGATTCCATTCAGTTCTTTGGTGCAGAAACTTAAGCGGTGAAGTTCAGACATTGTATTATGTAACCACTGCATACTATTTCTAAAAGGAGAGTTACTGTGGTTCCTCAGGATGTCTACCACTGACGACTGCTCTTTTTCTCCTCCTCGAATAGAAGGCAAAACTTTGCCTAGTGCTCTCTGTAAAGCCATCTTGTAAACAATGAATGACCTCTGAAATGAGTGCAGCCTCTCTTCAATGTCACTGAAAACATTTACCAGTGGATTGTTTAGCAGGTCATTGCATATCCTCTCTGCATCTCCCAGCTCATCTATTGCAGCTTCAGTGTCGAACAATGTACTTGTGCTCATTTCTGTCACTAGCCGAGCTGATTGTGGGTCTAACAGATGAAGAGGATAAAGCCAGACTTTTAATGGAACCACATTCTGTGGATTTATCTTTAGCTGGGTGGGGAGCTGTTTGTACACCTGCAGGGCCTCCATGTATGTAGTGGGATTCCTCTCAAGATGAAAATCACCATGAAAAGTGCAGCGGATACTCTCAGATATCTTCTTCTCATTATCTGTCATATTAATTGCTCCATATCCACCAGCAGAGATCTTTGAGACCATGACCTTCAGTTCTCCATGAATATCCTGCTTGTTTTCATATTCTGAAAATGTCCGATCAAACACCATGATGGCCCGAGCACCATACAGTACAGCTGTGACCACATGAGTGGCAGTTTTCTGGTGAAAGACCTGAGGGTAGGTGATGTGGCCCAGCTGGGTCATAGTGAGCTGTTCAAATTTTGTGGTTTCACTGTAATACATTGTTACTCTAGACTGTTGGTTTGAGGATTTAGTGTCAAGCAGATAGTTGGCAGATCCTTCCACCTCCACCAGCCCACTCATGAAGCTGGCCTTCAGAGAGGCACTGACATCCAGAAGACTGCACTTACTATTGAGAGAATCAAAGGCGCTAAACTTTATATCGGTTTTGGTGTCTGTGCGAGTGTCCAAATTGTTATACAATGATGTCTTATCCCACAGAGTAACACCTGGAATGAGAAGTAGCTTAAATGGTTATGTTATAGTATAACAGATTCTACAGAATAACAGATTTTAAGGTTATTATTTTTTGTTTTCAACTGAAAATTAATTTATTGTGCAAAATATTTTTTTAAAATATTTTTGTATTTTCCTGCTGTGTATGATGCATTTTTAATTAAGGTATTTTAAATAAGGTACACCACCTGGAATAAAGCCATCTGTGCGGGAGTCGTAAAGCATACCAGGAAACAGAGGTCTACCAAGAGCTGCCACTTCAAATGTCTTTGATAACACGGCTCCAGTGTCAGGTTTGCTAGAAACCAGACACAGATAGCATTAAGAAATAAAAGACCTTTATTTAACAAGAGTCCAACTAAAAATAGAGGTAAAGTCAGAAAAGCCCAACACACAAAAACATGAAATTATGTCACAATTATTACTAATCTGAATGCGATGATTTCAGATAACCGGAATATCTTTAGACGATACAAGGGGAATGTGTGGTACTTTTATCACCCCTACATCCACAGTCCTTGCACTTACCCCCTAAGAAATGTTTTGTTCCAAGAAGGTTCTAAGAATGTCCCTGCTGGTGTCGAATACATTCCCAGAACGTTCCAAGATGGTCACAATGTGGAGTTTTTTAAAGGGTGTGGGGACATTATTTGGTGAACTTTCACAGAACATTCAGGACGTTCTCTGAACGTATAGGGGACCCCCAGACTGCAAGCTAACTGGTAGAATCCGTTGAATCAATGTTAAAAATGGTTGATTTGTCAATGTTAATTAATGCTATTAATGTTGAAATAATGTTGAATTTCAACAAGCCACCATTACTGTGATCAGTGTTTGCTTTAGTTGGGCTTTTGATTTTCATCTTGTAAATTCTATTTCTTCTTTCAATGCCTTTCTATAAGAACGCTTGTGCGTTGTCAAAGGATAAACTTTTAAAAGTTTAAGTTGGAAAATGTGCAATACAAAATTATGCTGTTTCAAGTAACACTGATATGCATGCTTTCATGACTTATGCAAATTTCCTTTTTTAAAAAGTGGAAAGCACAAAATAAACAAAAACATTACTGATACACTTAGGGATCAAAAGTCATCACACAAAACTCAACGATGACAATCAACAAAAGAAAGCTTCATGCTGCAATGCATGCTGGGTAACATCATAGTACAAAACTCACAGCATGCATTGCAGTTGATCTGTTTATCTGAGTTTACCGATTGTCACCATTGTTGAGGTTTTTATGAGTGTTGATGTCTAAATGTGTCATTGAGGTTTCCTGTTCACATTGTCACGGTGCCTTTTACCATTTTTCACAATTGTTAAAATTCATAAACTGATTCTTCATGTATAATTAGTTTAAAATTTATTTATACGTATATTTAGTTAATTTCTAATAAAACAACAGCCATAATACTGCTTTCTTGATCACATGAACAAGTTAATGAGATAATGAAGTGATGATGAGTCATTAATGATGAACACCTGCTGGTAATAAGAAGTCACCATAATAGTGTTTCGTGTTTCTTTTAGTTGGGCTCTTACCCTTGATTTGTAACGTTAAGTTTTTTTATTAGCTGTAGTTGTGTGTTTCTGAAGCACATTTATAACAACTACTAAAAAAAACCAAAATATTTTATACTTGAATCTCAACAGTGGTGACAAAAGTGAAGTTGAGTTGTATCTTTTCTTCATGCCGCAATGCAAGCTGGGAGTCATGGATGAGTTCTGTTCTATGCTGTCACCCACAATGCATTGCAGCGTGAAGCTTTCGTTTGTTGAGTGTCACCACTGTTGAGTTTCATGAGCAGATTCTTGATGTCTGAATTATTCAGGCGATATTTATTTGTTATAGTAAAAAATAGTTTCCACAATAAAATGATCACCCCACATTGATATTACAGAGTAAGTCACGATATTAAGTCAGACAATGACAAAACACACCTACACTTAACTAAAAAGTCCACCACTGTGCCTATTACTACCAGAATAGGACCAAACTATTCTGTCTTTTGTCAGGTTGTTATAAATGCGCTTTAGAAACACACTATTACAGCTAACAAATAACAAATTCTGCCAATCAGCATATTATGGAAACCGGAAGGGGATGGGCGTGTCCAACCGGATATAAAGAGGGTGTCTCTGAGAGAGTGGAAAGAAAAAAGACAAGGCAACAGTCAAAACGATTGTTTGAGCGCACGGAAGCGGTAACGAGTGCAGGAGAATCGAATGAGGAGCAGTGTGAGATGAAACGCACCTGGCTGGTAAACGGATTAACTCACCAATGCTGTATCCTGTCCCTCCGTCAAGCCTACTGTTACCAAATGCGCCGGTGCCGACAAAAGAATGTTGCTAAACGGTCCGGTATTTACAAGCAAATGTTGGCGGAAGTGCCGTGCTGGAAAATGGATTAATTTCCAAAAAAGCCTTTCACCGTGACTCGGAGACCGATTGCACCAAAGAGGGCCGGGTGTTGGGCCTCTCTCTCAACGTACGTGGTGAGCAGACAAAGCACCATAAAGGATTCTTTTAACCTTCAAAGCAGGTGAATCGCTCGTACCCGGGGTTCCCTTTCGAGAAAGGTCTCTCTACATTGCGTGAAACGCTAGGGGAATCCCCTTCTCCAACCTTTACTGAATCCTTATTGAATAACGCCAGTGAAAATAAAATGTAACTGGCCAATGCCGGTCAAGACGGTGCTTAGGGGCGTGCGCCACCCCTATATAACTCGCCATCTGGACCGCATTCCTCAGAATCTTTCTCCTTCACTCACCTTTTGCATGCTGTTGAGGATACGCTTCAGAGAAGAGGAATTCATCGGATCCTTCTGCTCGTGTGTTCCAGTATGCCGATATGCAATTTATGTTCGGGGCCCATCGACCCGCAGGACACGCACTCACACTGCGTGCTCTGCCTGGGTCTGGCCCATGCAGAGGGGGCTCTCTCTGAGTCTAACTGCCCACACTGCGAAGACCTTCCGGTGCGGGTGCTTAAGGCTCGGAGAGTCACCGCCCTCAGAGATTTTGTTAGGCAGCGTCCCGCCGCCGCCAGCGAGCCGCTGGCAGGACCGCCGCCCCT
This sequence comes from Triplophysa rosa, assembly GCF_024868665.1. Taxonomy (NCBI): domain Eukaryota; kingdom Metazoa; phylum Chordata; class Actinopteri; order Cypriniformes; family Nemacheilidae; genus Triplophysa; species Triplophysa rosa. The sequence goes on from NC_079901.1 coordinate 33,234, forward strand.
CCCCCCCAGAGAGATAAAGAGCCGGACCGCCGTCATCGCTCTCGGCCCCCCGGGTCTCCAGTGTTCTTCGCGGATGAGAGCCTCCGTCTCGCTGATGAAGCTACGGAAATGATCCGGTTTGGCGCTTCGGGAGATGAAGACGAGCTCATGTCGCTGGCGGCTTCGGACAGAGATCTGTCGGGGTCAGAGGAGCTAGCGACGTCGGAGAAGGAGCGGGCGGAGTGGGATGCCCCTCCCGCGCTTCACAAAGAGCTCGTCCGTGTTCTCACCAGGGCCGTACAAGACCTTGGCCTCGAGTGGAACTCCCCCGATGAGCCGGCGAGGAGTAAGCTGGACACGTGGTTTCTTCAGCCGGGCCGCCGCCCAGAAGAAAGCGCGCCTTTTTACCCAGATGTCCACGAGGAGGTCGTGAAAGCGTGGTCTGCGCCCCAGTCGGCGCGCACCCACGCCTCAGGATCGGCCATTTTCTCCCTGGTGAATGGGGCGGAAGCCCGCGGCTATGCGCGTATTCCCGCCGTCAAGCAGGCGATTGCGGCGCAACTGGGTCCGTCTTCGTCATCGCTGCGATCCGAGGCTGTGCTGCCGTCTAAACCGTGCCGGATGACCGCCCACATAGCAGAGAAGGCGTATGCTGCCTCTGGGCAGGCTGCCTCTGCTCTACACACCATGGCGGTCCTCCAGGTTTTCCAGGCTCAGCTGCTGCGTTCTCTGGCAGGGGAAGAACCTAACCCGGACGGCGTTAAGGACCAGTGCGCGGCCACGGATTTCGCGCTCATGGCCACTAAGCGCACAGGCCCAAGCCATCGGCCGCACCATGGGCTTCATGGTTGCGCTCCACCGTCACCTGTGGCTGACGCTCACGGATCTCAAGGAGGCAGACAAGAGAGCCCTCCTGAACGCTCCGTTGTCTCCCTCTGGTCTATTCGGGGATGCCGTGGATGCCGTCATCCAGCGTTTCACGGAGGACCAGAAGCGCTCGCGCGCAATGAGCCAGGTACTCCCCAGACGCCCCGCCCAGCTGTCTTCGCGTCACCGATCCTCATCTGTGGGCTCGGCGAAGAGACCGGTGAAGCAGCCCACGCTCGCGGCCCCCTCCGCAGCTCCCGAACCGGCAGTTCGCCCCAAACAGTGGCGAGACATGCCCAGGAAGCGCCACGGCCCGGGGAAGGATCGTCGCCCAAGGGGAGGTTCGGCGTCGGGGCTGAGTTCCTGACGAGTTCACTGGGAGGAGGAACGTGCTCGACGGGGGACCTCCCGCGAAGAGTCCGAGGTTCTCGTCTGTCCCCCTAGCGGTTGCGGGCGACACAGAGAACGATTATGTTATGGATGTTGTTGTGTCAAATGTAATAAAAATGCACACATTTTCACAATCAGAGCATCTTCCTCCTCTGATGAACGCAGCAAGCTCGCCGCCTCCATGCCGCGAGCTGCTGTTGTCTCATTCTGTGCCAAGCTGGTCGCACCCCCGGCTTTACGGCGATGCACCAATCCCGCCTTATGTCCCGTCTCATACTCTGGTTACCGCGAGTCAGAGCTCTCTCTGTGGCGCTCGGAGCGGCGGTCCCACGCCGCCACTGAGTCCGCCGATGGCGGTTATCCCCTCGCGCGGGATAACCCGGAGAGTGCAGAACGAGACGTTGCGTCCCTTGCAGGTTTGCAAGGAAGCATGGCAGTCCATCCCGGGTATCTCGCCCTGGGTGCTGAATATAGTAGAGAACGGCTACTCGCTCCAGTTTCGGCGCATGCCGCCCCGCTTCAATGGCGTGGTCCCGTCCGTAGTCTCCCCGCGGAATATACCGCTGTTGAGACAGGAGATCGACAGCCTCCTCGCGAAGCAAGCAATAGAGGTAGTCCCCTCAAGCGAGAGAGAGAGCGGGTTTTACAGCCGCTATTTTGTCGTTCCAAAGAGAGATGGGGGCTTCCGGCCGATTCTAGACCTGAGACCCATCAATCGTTCGCTGTACAAACGCGCTTTCAGAATGTTGACGATAAAACAGATCCTCGTGCAGACTCGGCCCGGGGACTGGTTTATTTCAGTGGATCTAAAAGATGCATACTTTCATGTTCAAATAGCCCCTCGCCACAGGCGCTTTCTGAGGTTTGCATTCGAGGGCACCGCGTACCAATTCATGGTGCTCCCCTTCGGGCTGGCGTTAGCTCCGCGCACTTTTACAAAGATAGTGGATGCGGCTTTATCCCCTCTGAGAGCGAGCGGTATGCGCATTCTGAATTATTTGGACGATTGGCTAGTTTTAGCCCACTCGCAAGAGATGCTCGATGCCCATGTATGCAGGCTCCTTTCGCACATGAAAGCCTTGTGGCTGTGTGTGAACAGACAGAAGAGCGTGCTTCTCCCCAGCCGGTCGATCGTGTATTTGGGAGTGTGCTTAGACTCGATCACCATGCGCGCTCATCTGAGCCCAGAGCGCGTTCAACGTATCACGTCGACCTTGAGCCTTTTCAGTCTGGGACGTCCCATCTCGCTAAAAGTGTTTCAGAGGCTTCTGGGGCTGATGGCGTCAGCAACCGCAGTGTGCCACCTCGGTTTGTTGTTCATGCGTCCCCTCCAGCTCTGGCTGAGGTTCCGCGTGCCGAGAAATGCTTGGTTAGCGGGGCACGTGAGAGTCGCGGTAACACGCGGATGTCTAAACACCCTGAAGCCTTGGCGCAACCCCGACATGTATCGCCGCGGCGTCCAGTTGGGTCCTATCACAGGGCAGAAAGTGGTTAAGACGGACGCGTCTCTGACGGGATGGGGAGCCCTGTGCGACGGCACCCCGGCCTCGGGCTCCTGGTTGGAGTCAGAGAGACAGTGGCATATCAACCGCTTAGAGTTGAAAGCGGTTTTCTTGGCCCTCAAGTGCTTTCTCCCGCAGATCGAGTCGCAACATCAGACCTACGACCTACGAAGACTACAACGGACAGTTCGTAGTGCTGAGAAAATTATTGGTGCTCCTCTGCCCACACTTCAGGACCTGTACGATTCCAGAGTGAAAAACAGGGCAAGAAAAATCATCATTGACTCCACACACCCAGCACACAAACTCTTTGATCTGCTGCCCTCTGGCCGGCGCTTTAGAGCACCAAACACCAGGACTTCCAGACACAGAAGCAGCTTCTTCCCCCAGGCAATCTCCCTCCTAAACAGATAACTGCTCCTTAAGAGCAATATTCCACTTCCACTACTCCTATAGTGTGCACTATAGTGCCTTATTATATCTACATCTTATGTATACATGTATATAACACTACCTCTACTTACTAAATTATCCATTTGCACAAGTGTACATACAATCTGTTAATATGTTTATTCTACTATATACTACCCTGTACAATGTCTCTTATATGTTATTATCCCCCATTTTCTGTAAAATAGTCTTTATTTTATATATGCACAATTTAGAATCTTTTAGACTGTAAATCATATTATATTGTATTGTCATTGTGTTGAATGTCTGTACTAGAAGCTTCCAACACCAAAGAAAATTCCTTGTGTGTGCAAGCACACTTGGCAATAAAGCTCTTCTGATTCTGAACATGTACTGATTCGTACAGACAACACGTCAGTAGTAGTGCTGTAGTACTCGAGACATTTTTTTTATGATCTCGGACTTGGTCATTGGTCTCGACCGAGTCCAGATATATATATATATATATATATTTTCTCCTTCAAAACAAAACATTGATAGAGCATGCTTCTTGTGATCCGAAAACAGTTGCCGACTCTCGACTCAAGAACGAGAGCCGCGCGTGTTCATAAGTTCTCTCTTCACACAGCAGTTCAGTTCAGTTCAAGAACTGAATTAATTTGGGGGTAATATTAAGTGTTTACGGGAGACGCTAAACGCGAACAATTCAGGTGAACTGGTTCGACCGGTTCACTTAAAAGAATGAACCGGTTCAAATGAACGATTCATCCGCGGCGCGAACTGAACAGCATCAATCATTCATTAGGTACGATGTCAGTGAGCAGCGGCATAATAACATTTGGTTTTACAAACCATAAAGAATTTATCGACAGTGCGCTTAAAAGGAAACTTTTTGCATCAAAACTTTCTCCGAAACCTGTGGGACAACATCCAATTCTGTAAGAAACCTGCAAAGGCATCACAAAGAGAGGTAAGTTAATGCCATGTTTCAGAGTTAGCATTGCATTTGAATATTTTTAGAAAGTAGTTATGAGTTTAGAAAGTAGGGCTTCAAGATAAGATTGATCGTATTTTTATTGTCATTTCGATATGAACATGTTATTTTAGTATGGGCACCGAAACCTGCTTTTAAATGAGCCGTGGGGCCTCTGCTCTTTCTGGCAGCTCCTCTATCGAACGCGCACGGGCAGGCACACACACGCACACACACAAAGGTGTTAAAACGTTCCTTAAAAAAGTGAGGGGGGGGTTTGGTTACTTTGGGGACACTAAGTCATAAGTTCAAGAATGGGAACATATTCAAGTGTTTGCTGGTTATTTGTTACATTTTCTATTGGCAGAATAAGATTGTTACACTTCAATAAAAAAAATGTGAAGTTACACTTCGGCTTTGTGACTTTAGTGCTATACCTAAAGTAAATAAAATGACCTTATTTTAAGGTAAAATAATATTGTCTTTTTGATCATTACCAATAATGAAAATAGAAGATATGCTGTCTCTTGCATCACAAAAATTCTCAATAGTTAAGTATGTGGTCTTGTAGTCATGATTTTTGTCTGTCTCTGTCTTGACTGTCTCAATTGGACTCGGTCTTGACTTGGACTCGAACCTCTTTGGACTTGGACTTGTCTTGGACTCGACAACGGTGGACTTGACTACAGCCCTAGTCAGTAGTGTCATACATAAATCGACAGGGCGGTGTCCGTTCACGAGCCCTCTTCGAGCAGGCGGTGCAACTCCTCCTTTGGGCCGATCGTCACCTGCTCTCCATCAGGGCAATGCATGTGCCAGGTCAGATGAACTGCGGAGGGGACATGCTGTCGAGGGACGGCCCCCCTCACGGGGAATGGAGGTTGAACCCTCAGTCTGTAAGCTTGATCTGGGATCGGTTTGGAAAAGCAGATGTCGATCTTTTCGCGACAGAGAAGAATACGCATTGCCCTCTGTTCTTCTCCCTGTCGAGCTCCCCGCTGCAGGGGGATGCGCTCACGAGCCCGTGGCCGAGAGCCAGCCTCTATGCGTTTCCACCAGTGAAGATTTACCGTTGGTGCTACGCAAAATCAGAACAGAGAAAGCTGCCGTGACGCTGATCGCCCCGAGATGGACGAATCAGCCGTGGTTTCCCGACCTAATGGAGCTGCTGGCAGCGCCTCCGTGGCCGATTCCGCTGAGGAGGGATCTGCTGACCCAAGCGAGCGGCACAATCTGGCACCCCAACCCCGAGTTGTGGCGTCTGCACGTGTGGCCAGTTCACGGGGGCAGGGAGCCCTGGGGAGTTTAGCGAGTCGTGCCATGGATACTATCACAGAGTCGCGAGCTCCCTCTACGAGGCGCCCTTAACGCTTTTAAATGGGCGGTTTTTGTAAAATGGTGCCGGGAAAATGGGCTCGATCCGGAGCTATGCCACGTATCTGACATTCTAGCCTTTCTGCAGCAGCGCTTGGACGCCGGCAGCTCGCCGTCTACGTTGAAAGTTTATGTCGCTGCTATTGCCGCTTTTCACCCTTCGATTGACGGTCGACCGGTAGGCAAGCATACTTGGGTGGTGAGATTTTTACGGGGCGCGAGACGACTAAACCCCCCTCGCCCTCCTACGGTGCCGCCCTGGGACCTAGCCTTGGTTTTAAAGGCGCTTTCACTTCCTCCGTTCGAGCCCTTGCAATCATAGGGACTGCGGGAGCTCTCCCTAAAAACCGTCCTACTGCTTGCGCTTGTGTCTGCTAAGCGTGTAGGGGACATACACGCGCTGTCTATCGATGATGCCTGCATGCGGTTCGGACCTAACGACTGCAGCATCACGCTCAAACCTAAAGTGGGTTATGTGCTTAAGTCGCTCTCAACACCGTTTAGAGCGCAAGTTATATCCCTGTCTGCTTTCTCCCCGGAGCCGCCAGTCTCGCAGGATTACGCTCAGCGCGCGCTGTGCCCGGTGCGAGGTTTGAGGATTTACATTGAGCGGTCTGCTGCGTTCAGACAGTCTGACCAGCTGTTCGTTTGCTACGGTGGACCAGCTAAGGGACGTGCCGTTTCAAAGCAGCGGTTGTCTCATTGGATAACAGACGCGATAGCGCTGGCATACGCCAGTCAGGGCTTGGACTGCCCGATCGATCTTAGGGCCCACTCTACTAGAGCTGTGGCCTCTTCATGAGCCTGGTCGAGAGGGGTGTCTGTTCAGGACATTTGTGCAGCAGCGGGCTGGTCTTCGCAGAATACCTTCGCCAGATTTTACAGGCTGGATGTGTCCTCTCTAGCGGCACAAGTGCTGTCTGTTTCGGCACCACCCACAGCTGCCTGTAGTGACTAACAGCTTAGCTATCCTGCGCTCAGCTATATCGTATAGGCGGTGGGGGGGGGTGTAGCATCTACGCCTATGAGCCGGTAGACGACGCTTTCTGCATAGCTTGGATCAGTATGTATTGCGACTTGAGATGGTGATGCGGAATGACAGTAATTGTTTTCACCCCGTTCAATTCCACTCGTCGAGCTACTAGGTGTCCTTTTTCGACGGCGGGGGCAACCTGCCTCTGGCAGTTCTTATTAGCAGGCGCCCAGCTATTCCGTGCGCTGCTATATATCGCCCTTAACATCATTTCTTTGCTGTATGTCCTGCCGCTCTAAACCTAGCGCGGCATCACAGCTCAGTTCACACTAAAAAGTTAGTGGTATGCAAATTTTTGCCAAAACTTAGGACCGATCAGATTGGCTCCCGCTTGCGCGGGATCCAATGGGCTTGATACTCGTGCTCAAGGCTACGCCTTGTGGCTGAAGGGGGAGGTTTTTCTCCTCTTTTATCCTGATCATGCGGGGGAGCGCTAGTTTTCACTCTTTGCTGCTCTCGCGGCGTGATTTTATTCGGTTCCCCTAGCGTTTCACGCAATGTAGAGAGACCTCTCTCGAAAGGGAACGTCTCCGGTTACTGTCGTAACCTCGGTTCCCTGAGAGGAGGGAACGAGACATTGCGTAAACCGCCGTGCTCGCGTGCTCAGATCGTCATGCTGTAATGTTTCAGTCGTAAGATTCTGAGGAATGCGGTCCAGACGGCGAATTATATAGGGGTGGCGCACGCCCCTAGGCGCCGTCTTCACTGGCATTGGCCAGTTACATTTTATTTTCACTGGCGTTATTCAATAAGGATTCAGTAAAGGTTGGAGAAGGGGATATTTAAAAAATTTTAAAATTTAAAATTATACATTTAAAAAATAGTGTGAACAGCCGAACAAAAAAATCTGATCTGAGCAAAAAATCGGAATTGAGCATTAAGGCTTGCAGTGTGAACGTAGTCTTAGACCACTCCAGTCCACATGCCTTCCCACACGGAAAGTTTTGGATGTCTCCCTAAATAACGCATGAACAAGTTAATGAGTTAAATCAGGTTGAGTTAAGGAATAAATCATCACTTCATTATTGATGAACACCTGCTGTTAACAACCACAATCGGTGAAATAAACCATGAACAATAAGAAGCCACCCAAATAGTGTTTAGTGTTTCCTTTAGTTGAGCTCTTGACTTCTTATGTGAAAGTATGTTCTAGCTGCCTGTAAAAATGTAATATATTGCAGCTGGAACACATTGGAATTAAAAGACATCATCATCATCATCATCATCATCATCATCGTCATCATCATCGTCATCATCATCATCGAAGTGGTTTGTTTACATTGCAGTCAAAGTTTATTTTTGCTGTTTAATGGTCTTTATTACTAAAAACATTGATTATTATTTAAACTGAACAGCAAGTGTAATCCGACAAGAAGAATTAGAGTATGACCAGAATGCATACATGGACAAATGTGCTACTGGTTTTCCTTTAGCTTTTATTTTTGCCGTTGTTTTGTCACCATTCTTGAGATTCATACTCTGATTCTTGATGTCTGCATTTGTCTGACTAAACCAGTTGTTCTGTTTAAATTATAAATTAGCTTAACAGTAACTAATATAAAACTTTGCTTGTAATGCAAGCAAACGTAAACAAGCTATGGGGTGATAGGAATGATGATGATGTCATCCCATTCCAACTTGTTCCACCTGCAATAACTTACACTATCAAAGGCGACCAGCACATACTTTAACATAAGAGCTCAACTAAAGGAAACACTATTAGCGTGACTTCTTATTGTTCATGGTTTATTTCACTGATTGTGTTTGTTAACAGCAGGTGTTCATCATTAATGAGATAATGAAGTGATGATTGATTCCTCAACTCAACCTGATTTAACTCATTAACTTTTTTTTTAAGGAGACATCCAAAACATTGAGGGTGGGAAGGCACGTGGACTGGAGTGGTCTAAGGAACACATTTTTTGCCTGCTGGGTAGAGTCAGGGGTGAGCATGTATTTCAAATACAAAATACTCAACACTTAATATTTGTTTCGTTGAAAGTAATTTAGTTGAAACTCACCATCATGGTGATCTGTGTTTCCTTGAGTTGGGCTCTTGACCCTTGACTTTGATATGTTAGCTTTACTAGTATGCTGTAACTGCATGCATTTAAAGTACATTTAATATGGTAATGCAAGAAAAAATCCAGTCAAATGGCTTTGTTTGTTGAAATAGCCATTATCTTGTAGCTTGATTCACCGATCTCATCTGGATAGTTTGCTGATCTTGAAAGAACATAACAGTGTAGTATTATTTTGATGTTGAGGAAGATTACACTTTCACACACTGATTTTTCATGTCTGTGTGATTCTAAACTCTGTTATTTTCTAGTTTTTATTTTTGCATGCTGTTTTCTGAAATCTTTTAAGACTTCCAAATACAATTAAACTTACTGTTATTATGATGTTTTTTCAGCATCTGCACACTATCCAGATGAGGTCAGTTAATCAAGTTACAAGATGACAGCCAACACCAATTGACTTATATCGCTATAACAAATGTACTTTACACTCAATTACAGCGCTTAAGAGCTAACTCTTGAGAGTCAAGCGCCCAACACAAGGAAACACTGATCACCATGATGATGAGTTTCTACTAAATTACTTTCAACGAAACAAATATTAAGTGTTAACCTGCCCATGGGCCCTTGTTGAGGTAACCAGACCACTGTTTGTGTTGGTGCGTATCGAGCCCAACTAGAGGCACTAATTAATAGGCAAACCCCGCTGTTCGTCCCACTACACTAGCAAACATTAAAGAAATTCAGCGGGCTCGATACGCACCCACACAAACAGTGGTCTTGTCGTACGGTTCATCCAATCGCATGTTCCCCCCGGAGCGTATAATAGGGGAACGTTCGGGCATTCTTGCGTGCCTGCGTACCGTTGTGCGCTTTGTCCAAGGTCCATCCCTTCCGGGTGTGAAGTTCCGCTTCCGTAAAGGTTGGTTGCTGTGAGTGGGGAGCTAGCTGTAATGTGTGTTCGTATTTAATGTATGACTTTCATTATCGTATGATCTTTTGATTATTGCGACAGTAGCTGCGTAACTTATTGCAACTATCTACGTGGTAGCTGGTCCGTTACAACACACTCCTGATCGACATTGTTTCAACTCGTCGCTGCTCATTAGTGGCGTGGGATACGCGACCGTGACTCAAATAAGGTGGTAGTAGTGCAGTCTGTATTGCTTGCTAGCACTTGCCTTGTTCTCACGTTCTCCTCCTTCAGTTCTGTGCTATGGTGTGTTGATGTCTTTATCCGTGTTGCCGCTTTGTTAAAGTAGTTGCTGCAGCGCTAACGAGATGAGGGTACGTATCTAGTACTGATTAAAGAGGATTCCCTTTTTTTAACTGTAGAGTATAACTCTCTTTATGTGTTTTAGGAGCATTTGTAGTTGTAATCACTGCTTCTGCTGCTTTTGCTTTACTTGTTTTTGTTGCTTGCTCTGTGTGTGCCTGCCCTACATCGTCGGGCTGTGGCTGCTTTTTGGAGCTAGCTGTATTTTTGTGTCATAGTGTGCGACCTAAGTTTGAGTTTTTTTGTTTATTTTGATTTGTTTTGTGAGATGTGGCTGATCCAGCTTCATGTGGAGTTTATTTAGATGGCTTTAGGCAATTTCTTTGTCCTCCTGAGAAGCTGTTGATTTCTCCAATTGTTGCAATCCAGTGGAGAGTTTTTGTTTCCTTTTACTTATTTACATTGTTCATTTTCCAATTTAGGAGTTCTTATTGCTCTTTTCATTTTGGTACAGAGTATTTGATTTGAGTCATTGCTCATGAAGAAGTGTTGATTGGTTGTTTCTTTTGTGTTCCAGGGGCCAAGGCCCAGGGCAGGCAGCTAGCCTCATGTGGTGGTGGGCCTTATGTCACAGAGTGCCGTGGATTGCCGTGTGATCTTAGGACGTTTTCACACCTGTGTATCGATTGCTTTGTTCCGAAACCAGGGGTTAAATTGCTACAATATTGAAATTTATTTTAGTTCGGTTCGCATTCACAAGGTAATATTTCCAAACGGACCAAACTTTGTTAATAAAAGTCACGTGCGAGTAAACTCTCATTCGATTGGTCAGAGTGCATCTGTTTATATTCCGGCCGGTAACGAGAGTGATAATGAGCATCAGCTGCGCATTGTCTCGCGTATCTCACTGCGGAGCTCGGGAAGCATAGAAGGAGGAGAAGGACGAGAGAGAACCAGGCCTGGATTTTATGTTATGTTTTATTGTGTTTGTGTGGCCGGCAGTCGACTGTGAGGGAGCTGTCAGCACTTTACTTTCGTTTTGTTGTTTGGTTTAACGTTCGCCGGTTCCCGCCTCCTTCCCTCCTTACTTTGAACATTGTTACAGGGAGCCATTAGCAAAACAATCCCTTTTGCGTCACGCAACTTTACATAATTACCCATCATACATTGTGATACAGTCTGGTTCATTGGTCCGTTGGGTAGGATGGCTTTCACACGTCTACCGAACCGCTCCAGAGTTCGTTTGCAATCGGGTCGAGACCACCTTGTTCAGGCGGTCTCGCAACGATTGTTTTGGGGCGGATCCTAGCACGATTGCCGTGTTCACCTATACCTAAATGAATCGAACCAAGAGAGAAAACGCACCAGGTTCCGAAACAAACCCTTATGTGTGAAAACGCCCTTACTGTGTGTCGTGTGTGCGTGGTGTGACAGGAGTACTTGATGATGTAATAATTGCGACTTAGAAGCTTGGGCTCTGTCGCTAGCATACCTGCCCTTGGTAAACCTTGCCTGGTTCGTTTTGTGTGTGTGAATGCGAGTGTGCACTATGTGCCTTAGTTGTCCATGTCCTGATGTGATGTTTCAAAGGGACTTTTATTGATTGTATATAATAAAGTTTTGTATTTTCGATAGCCACATCTTGTGCCCCTCATTTACACCAATAAACCTGTGTGCTCACCTTTGTGGGTAACTTCCTATTTCCCTGTAGGGCTGTAGTCAAGTCCACCGTTGTCGAGTCCAAGACAAGTCCAAGTCCAAAGACGTTCGAGTCCAAGTCAAGACCGAGTCCAAAGAGGTTCGAGTCCAAGTCAAGTCCAAGTCCAAAGAGGTTCGAGTCCAAGTCAAAACCGAGTCCAATTGAGACAGTCAAGACAGAGACAGAAAAAAAATCATGACTACAAGACCACATACTTAACTATTGAGAATTTTTGTGATGCAAGAGACAGCATATCTTCTATTTTCATTATTGGTAAAGATCAAAAAGACAATATTATTTTACCTTAAAATAAGATAATTTTATTTACTTTAGGTATAGCACTAAAGTCACAAAGCCGAAGTGTAACTTCACTTTTTTTTTATTGAAGTGTAACAATCCTATTCTGCCAATAGAAAATGTAACAAATAACCAGCAAACACTTGAATATCTTCCCATTCTTGAACTTATGACTTAGTGTCCCCCAAAGTAACCAAACCCCCCCCCCACTTTTTTAAGGAACGTTTTAACACCTTTGTGTGTGTGCGTGTGTGCGCCTGCCCGTGCGCGTTCGATAGAGGAGCTGCCAGAAAGAGCAGAGGCCCCACGGCTCATTTAAAAGCAAGTTTCGGTGCCCATACTAAAATAACATGTTCATATCGAAATGACAATAAAAATACGATCAATCTTATCTTGAAGCCCTACTTTCTAAACTCATAACTACTTTCTAAAAATACTCAAATGCAATGCTAACTCTGAAACATTAACATACCTCTCTTTGTGATGACTTTGTGAAGGTTTCTTACAAAATTGGATGTTGTCCCACAGGTTTCGGAGAAAGTTTTGTTGCAAAAACAAAAGCTTTCCTTTTAAGCGCACTGTCGATAAATTCTTTATGGTTTGTAAAACCAAATGTTATTATGCCGCTGCTCACTGACATCGTGCCTAATGAATGATTGATGCTGTTCAGTTCGCGCCGCGGACGAATCGTTCATTTGAACCGGTTCATTCTTTAAAGTGAACCGGTCGAACCAGTTCACCTGAATTGTTCGCGTTTAGCGTCTCCCGTAAACACTTAATATTATCCACAAATTAATTCAGTTCTTCACTTTCTGGCGTGCATGACAGTCCCGAGGACTTGAACCAATATACCTGAGTTATTTAGTTACAACAACAGCACACACTGAACTGAACTGCTGTGTGAAGAGAGAACTTATGAACACGCGCGGCTCTCGTTCTTGAGTCGGCAACAGTTTTCGGATCACAAGAAGCATGCTCTATCAATGTTTGGTTTTGAAGGAGAAAAAAAAAAATATATATATATCTGGACTCGGTCGAGACCAATGACCAAGTCCGAGACAAGTCCGAGTGCAAATACCAACGAGTCCAAGACAAGTCCGAGATCATAAAAACCCGTCCCGAGTCCGGACTCGAGTAACGTTACTACAGCACTATTTCCCTGGTAACAGGGTGGCGTAGTCTGCTACAATTTTCTCTTAAAAATATTTTCCCCATACCGCACCGCCACACTAGGATCCACAATAATGTGCTTTATTGTTGACATTTTTCTATATGAAAGTTTCCATATTATCCTTGTTCGTTCTATTATTGTTACTCTGTTCTTTATTGTCGCTGCTGTCTACTTCCTCGTTTCAAACCGTCCAAAGCGTCATACTTCTCTAAAGCAATAAGCTCTTTCTGACCATGAACCAATGAAAGGTAAAGTGGGCGGGGCGACACATGTCACTCCTTCCAAATGTGTTACCCCGCCCCATCATCCACACTGCACTCTGGGGTACTTGGACGGTTTTGACCATAGTTCAATTAATGCTTTCAAAAGAATCAATCATTCGGGATTGCCCCAGTAAAGAGATGACCATCTTGAAATAAACAACACATTTTATAATGCATATTTTAAAAGGAAGGAACGAAGTAAAAGTACAGGTTTTCTATTAGAAATATACTCAAGTAAGAGTAAAAGTACTCACTTTTTATTTTACTTAAAAAAATACATAATTTCCAAAATGTTACTCAAGTACACTGTTAAAAATTCCCACGTTTTCACAAGATTTTACTGTAGGTTTTCACAATAAAATATTGTATTTAGTGTTCCCTAACATTACAGTAAATGTCTGTGAAGTAGTTATCTTGCTTTGAGTTTGAGGTTACACAGAAAAAGTGTATAAAGATAATGAGAGTGAATAATGAAGTGATGATTACTGATGAACACTGAAGAAAAAAACAACTACAACTGACTTGCAGTCACACAGCTTTAGATGAACATCAAGTGTAAATAACAGATAAACACATGAAATCTGTCAAGATCTCATGAGAGGAGGATTAAACACAAACACCATTATCATCTTCACTTATTACTACACCACTTTCACTTTATTTCTGTCATATATGTATACAAAAGCCCTTATGAAGAATTAACAGAATATTGCTGTTGAAATAGTTACCATTATGGTGATCGCCGTTTTCTTCAGTTGGGCTCTTGACTCTTGAATTACTCTTTGTTAGACTTTTTGGTGTGTTTTTAAAATACATTTGTCATGGTGATGCTAACGCAAATTTAATCCAATGGTGTTGGTCATTGAAATAGCCATCATCTTGTGGCTTGATTCACAAATCTTATCTGGATTGTGTGCTGAAAGAACATTATGATGTCAGGGAGATTAATTACATTTTGATGTCTAGATAGATTTGTGAAACCAGGATGCAAATAAAAACTGAAACTACAGCAGAGATTAGAATCACAGACATCAATATTCAGTGAATGAATCTCAATAACAAAAATAATAAACAAAAGAAAACGTCATGCTGCGAATCATGAATGAGTTTTGTACTATGATGTTAGCATGCATTCCTGCATGAAGCTTTCTTCTGTTGATTGTCACCATTATTGAGTTTCACACACTGATTCTTGACGTCTGTGTGTCTAAACTCTGTTGTAGCTAAAGTTTTTTTAAATCCTGTTTTCATAAATCTATCTAAGCATCAAAATGTAATTAAACTCTCTGACATGTAATATTCTTTCAGGAGCAGCACACAACAGTAAATCAAGTTAAAAGTTGATCACTATTTCAATAAGGAACAGTACCTTTCAACTTAATTCACATGTGCATGCCCATAACAAATATACTTCAAAAGCTTAGAGCATGCCACAAATCCAATAAATGCAAGTCTAGAGTCAAGAGCCCAACTCAAGGAACCACAGATCACCATGATGGTGACATCCAAATGAATTACTTTCAACAAAACAAATATTAAGTGTTAAGCCACCCACCGGCCTTATGCATGTTAAGGGTTAAATTACAAAATAATATTTTGTATTTCGAAAACGTATTTTAAATACATTTGAAATACTGCCTATCCCTGTCATTAACTGTGAAATCACAGTACAGTACTGCTTTTACTTTTACTGTGAAAGTCATGCAACTAGTAGCTAGTAATATCCTGTAAAGTCACAGTACAGTATACTGCACTTTTTCACTGAAAGTATTTGCCTGTAATTTCCTGTAAAATCACAACGTTGTACTGTCATGTTACAAGAATTTCCTGTGAAAGTAATGCAACTAGGCAATAATATCCTGTAAAATAAGTCACTTTCCAGGATTTTTCTGTAAGTTTCTTACATTGAATTGCGCTCAAAGTAACTAGAAGCCAATATTTTCCTGTAAAATCACAGTGTAATTGTTAACAGTGTAGGCCTAAATGTAACGAAGTAAATGTAGCATGTTAATACCCACCTCTGCTCATGAGACAGTGTCTTCCAATCTTTGGAAACCATGGGCTTTTCTAACCTGAGATGTTTAACATGGATTAATAGCAGTGAAAATGAACATAAAAATAAATGCATTCATGCATTCTGGGAAAATATTTTTATGAAATCAAAACCTTAATAGTATTTCTTCTGAAGCCACAGAAGAATGCAGCAGCAGGAGAATGAAGAAACATTTAGAACTTGGAATCAAGTTAGAGATTTCAGGGAGTTGTATAACTTTGTTGTCCTTTAAGCCACCTTTGGGAAGTTTGAGCCCAATACCAACCATGCTGACACTTTCCTGTATAAAATACAAATAGGAGACATGAATCTTATCTTTATTTTTTTAATTAATTTAAACTTTACTATGATTTAATACAGCACTGTTCTGATCATATAGTTCTTATTAAACCTTTGAGATTAGCAAAACTGCCATCTTAATGTAGAGAATTTAGCATAAGACAAATGGTCGGAGTCATTGAAAGAAGAGCAGTCAACCCCCTCCACTCCCCTTTCTCCTGGTTTCTTGATACCATTATCAAAAGACCAGAGTCAAAACCTAGCTCCAGGGGTCTGAGTTTAGGTTTTGACCTCTCACTGAGAGTTTTGATAACCTTTTGTTTCTCTGTTGGATATTTTACGACTCCTAAGCTTCAAAGCAGAGGTGAGAAAAATCTATCTCATCTGAAACTTAACATCTGAGGCTAACCAGAGAAACTCCTCTGACAAATAGGAACTTGTGTGATTCAACTGTCCTTTTCTATAAATATATCTAAATATCTAGGTTATATGTTGTTGCTCTTGCCGTTTTTAAATAATCTGTAATTGTTAAATAGGCAAGTTAATTCAGGCTTTGTTTGTATTCGTACCTCCGAATGAATCATGACTTGATGCACTTCAAACCTTAGCATATTTGATATCTAAATGTTTGTCTTTACAATTCCTCCTTGTATATATACATTGTGTGACCACAGAACAATTTCTTTTCATTATGTTATAATTTGGAATGGTATTTTGTAAAGTTGCCAGGAGGTCATAAAGATGCAAATTAGCTGTTGAGTGGACAAATAACCTCTTCCCTGCTCAACTCTGATTGGTCGATTCAAACTCAGGTGGGCATGCCCTCTCATTAGGCTAAATATCGAGCCTGCTCTGAAAAGACTCCTCTCCTCTCTTCTCTTCTGCTATACCTGCCTCCAAAACTTGGTTCGTGGCGTCTCTTCGGAGACTGCCCTTTTCCCCCCCACTGGGAGAAAAGAAGGAACAATGGACTTCTGCTGCCACGTGGCTAAGCCATGCGGCCGATCACGAGGCCCGGAACTTTCCAGCAGGACTGCCTTCTGAAACCTTTTGAACAATTGCATCTCTACACGCGCATACGGATATTGGTCCAGCACAGAGCTCGCAAGTATCCGATTCTATTTATAGAATAGCTGCGTTAAGTCTGAGCCTCTTTGATAAAGATGATTTTTATTGGTGTTCAGAAATCGCTGCCATGCCCCCTCTCTCTCTCTCTTTCTCTCTCCTCGCTCCCTAGCGCATTTGTGTTTCATGTATTTGTTTGTTTTATGCGATCGTCATTGTTTTTTTACCATGTAGAGTAGAGTTTAATAAACAACCATATATATTCATTTGTGATGGGTTTTCTGTATTCACGCTCACAAACTTGGTCCCTTTTACTGTGTTTCGATTTACGCTACCTTTGCTCTAAATCCTATTTGGTAAAGTCACGTTACTTATGGCCATGAGATAATGTAATGTATATAATATCATGATGCATTCGCGGGACGAATGCATACGAGTATTTTTGTTGTGCTTTATATTACTAATCAGAGACCATAAAATATGTATATTTGATCATGATTATTATACATATTTTCCTTTGAGCTAAACTAATTCCTTGACTGAAATTGATGTTTTAAATAACTAATTTCATGGATGTGATCTTGTTAGATCTGGTGGAGAACCATATTTGGTGAGCCTAGCTCATCATTATTTTAACTAGCTAAAACCGCTACAGGGTCTGGTCGGATCAAAGTTAGTCATAAGATCGTAAAACACAGTAACCTCTCACCAGGCACCAATGAGTCTGGTCCAACTGCCCTATCTCAACACCTTCATCACTGACCAGGACAGATTACAATACTCTCCCCTGGACTTCAAAGGAGGTTCTTGGGGGAGGACAGGACTGTTCACCAAAGTGAGAAAAGCCATGTGGCCCCCAGGGACTGAGAGCCTCAAATTCTTCCAAAAGAATGTCTCTTTCTCTTTCCTTAGCCACAAAAGACTGGTTTAAAGTGTATACACATGAATCTCCACATTGTATGCTTGTCTCTATGTTATTCTCCGTCACCTATAACCTCAAAGGCATGTGTGCTTAGTGGTATTCTGTGTATATTTACATTCTTGTACAAACTACAGGTCAATGTAATTATAACCCTTTCATGCTTCATATCTAAATGTTTCCCTCTTCATCTCTTAGAATATGGTGTATAGCACAGTAATGTATTTTATACCATACTCATTTTATTCTATTCTAAGTCTATTCCTGCTCCAAACTCTCAGGCGACCATAAATGCAAATGAGTTAGTGTGCCGGACAAAGAAACATGTTTTCGCGCCCAAAAGCATCTCATCACATTGGATCGCCCACCTTGGAGGGGCGTCACGCCCCCGGGATTAAAAACATCTTTGCACGAAGGAAAGCTCGCTCGCTTATGTTCGCTCGCTTGTGTGTGTTCGCGCTCGCTCGTGTTTCGTTCAACCTCTCGAGACCTGTCTCTCTCCTCGGAGACAGCTTCTTCCGGCAGTTTGCTTTGGCTAAGTCCGTTCTACCTTCGTCAGCCAATCCGGTTCTAAGAAAGAATCCGATGGACTCACCCACTCGCTTTGAACTCATCAGGACTCTGAAACCTTTTTGCACGCGCACCAAGAATTTGTACCAGCACAACCAGGAAACCAATGCAAGTATCTGATCTATTTCTAAATAGCTGCGCTTAAGCTTTGCCCCTTTTAAATAAGGAGATTGTCCTTGATGGTTTATGCAGATGCGAATAGCTGATTCATTCTTTAGTGCTTTTACGTTTTATGTGTGTTTGTTAGTGTTTGGTCTTCGTTAGTTAGTTGGTTTTATTTCCCCGTTAGTGTAGTAAATAAAACCGCATTTGTAACCACGCTCGAATCGTTTCTGTGTTTATTTATCACATATCAACGTCACTTAAACTGCTTGATTTCGTTAAGATTTCTGAAGTGGTACTGTACTACAGTAAGAATATTGTTTTTCCAGGCCAGGAAAGTAATATTTCTTAGAGTTGATATACGATCTGCTGATCGCTCGCTGGACGAGTACATTTAGTCTGTCGCTATTATTAATTCTGCTGCATCAGGTAAAGTGTATAAAATAGGTAATGGTTAATCACCATTAATTATTTGTATGTTACTGTGGTTAAACTCAGTTTCCCCGAAATACACTACATTAAATAGGTTATATGGTCATACAAAATAGCTGATAAGGTTGTATCAAACAAACTTAAAAGGACATTTAACCAAAGAATGACAATTCTGCCACTAATTACCTACGTACTATAAGGGTTTTGTTTAGTTCCATGTCTTTTATTTTGAAGTTGTAATCATATTCCTTGTTCGTGGTCTCAATCCCTACATTTGTTCACTATTTTTACCCAGAATGATTTTTTCCGCTCACTCACTATTTCCCATGATACAATGCAAATCAACTGTCTGATTAGAATTAGCTGGAGGAAAGTGACCATTAATGCCATAAATGTATAATTACCTACCTGCCCGCTAGATCCCATCCCCACTCATCACCTCCAGGCCATCTCTCCATCGGTTGTTCCCGCTCTGACCCACATTATTAACTCGTCTCTCACCACTGGTACATTTCCCACAGTCTTCAAAGAGGCCCGTATTACCCCACTACTGAAGAAACCCACTCTTAATCCTGCACTGTTAGATAACTACAGACCAGTATCTCTCCTCCCCTTCATTGCTAAAACTCTTGAGCGTGTTGTGTGTAACCAGCTCTCATCCTTTCTCACCCAGAACAGCAACCAGTCTGGTTTCAAGAGCGGTCATTCCACTGAGACTGCGCTGCTCTGTTATTGAAGCCCTGCGACTGGAAAGAGCCGCCTCTAACTCATCTGTACAGATGCAGATGATACACAACTCCACCTGTCATTTCAGCCTGACGAATGATACACAACTCCTTCTGCACGCATTTCAACATGCCTTAGCAACATTTCGCTCTGGATGAAGGACCATCACCTGCAGCTGAACCTTGCAAAAACAGAACTGCTTGTAATCCCGGCCGACACTAAGGTTCATCACAACTTCTCCATTCAACTGGGTTCATCAACCATCGCATCTTCCAGAACGGCCAGAAACCTGGGAGTGGTGATCGATGATCAGCTTAACTTCACAGATCAGGTTGCCAGCACCACCCGGTCCTGTAGATTCATCCTCTACAATATTAGGAAAATTAGACCTTTCCTATCCGAGCATGCTACGCAAGTCCTAGTCCAGGCTCTTGTTCTGTCCAAACTGGACTACTGCAATGCGCTACTGGCTGGACTTCCAGCTTGCACAACCAAACCTCTACAGATGATCCAGAATGCAGCGGCAAGAGTGGTCTTCAATGAACCGAAGAGAGCGCACGTCACTCCTCTCTTCATTAAGTTACATTTGCTCCCGATAGTGGCTCGCATCAAATTCAAGACTCTGCTCTTGGCCTACAAGACCACCACTGATTTGGCACACCCTTACATTCACTCGCTAATACAGACTTATATACCCGCCAGATCCCTATGCTATGCAAGCGAACGACATCTTGTGGTGCCATCCCAAAAAGGGAAAAAATCTCTCTCACGTACCTTCTCTGGATCGGTTCCACATTTATGGAACGATCTGCCCGCTGCTACAAGATCAGCAGATTCTGTAGCCATCTTTAAGAATCGTCTGAAAACACATCTTTTCCGTCAACACCTGACCGATCAGTTCTGAGATCTCTTCTCTACTCTTTCAAAAAGCTCTGCATACTGTGGTAGGCTATATGAGACCAGTTTTTGATTGCACTTATGCTTTTTGTTGTCCTTATGTTGTTCCAATTGCTTCCATTGTTTACCTCATCTGTAAGTCGCTTTGGATAAAAGTGTCTGCTAAATGACTAAATGTAAATGTAATTATACACTTGTGTTTAAGTGTTATTGTGTTTAATGTTATAGATTGTGTTGTACTTTTAAATGCAAAAAATAATTCTATTAAACATAATAAATAAACATAATAGTAAAATGTGACTTACTGTTAGCCGTTACCTGCTATTTGTACAGTAATATATTGGCAACACTGTTGCCAGCTAGTTACTGTAGGACATGGTGTTAAAAGTAACACTGAATCAGTGTTAAAGTTAATGAGATAATGAAGTGATTAAATAAGAGCTGATTGAACATTAATGATGAACACCTGCTGTTAACAAACACAATCACTGAAGAAAACATGAACAACAAGAAGTCACCCTGATAGTGTTTACTTGTAATATTGTGCTTTATGGGTGTCTTTATTACAGCAAAAACAAAGTTATTGTTAAATGGGACAAAAGTTCCTAATCATTTAAACACACAGACATCAAGAATCTGTGAATGAATCTCAACAATGGTGACAATCAACAACATAAAACTTTATACAGCAATGCATTCTGGGTAACAACATACTACAAAACTCCTCTATGACTCCCAGCATGCATTGCAGTTGATCTGTTTATCTGAATAATTTCGTTGTTTGTTACCACCATTGAGGTTTGTATGATGAGTGTTGATGTCTAAATGTATCTTAATGACAGCGTTAATTCTTTGGGCAAGTAACTTTCTCCAGACAGATTATAAAGAGATCTTTCTTCAACAGCATTTACATTTATAAAACTGAAACCTACGAAGCAGAACTTCCACAATCTACCTCATATATAATTTAGCTAATATCATGTTGCAATAACCTACAACTGTCTTTAACGCAACAACAAAACTGCTGTTGTTGTAAAATTTTTAAATCAGTAGTCCAAGGGTCAGACCTTAACTATAGGAAACACTGTTCACCATAATGGTGACCTAAAAATCAACTGTTCTTGTCTGGATTTTCTTTAGTGATTATGTTTGTTAATGGCATTTGTGTTCATCATTAATGATCAATCAGCTCTTAATGAATCACTTCATTATCTCATTAACTTCAACACTGTTTCAGTGTTACTTTAACACCCTATAGTGTGGACACATGAAAGCTGTGTCCGAAATCGCTATTCCCTAAATTAGTTCACTGATACAGTCCACAGGAGCGGGTGAAAACGAGTGAGTGAATTCGGACACTCAGTGCACTGGAAGCGTTGTGGGCACCATCTTCTGCCGAGACACAGGAATTCATTCAGCGCGAGCCTCACGATATATGGCTAGTAGCAGCTAGCCATGAGTGTACATCGGTTGTACACTCGTTATTATGATGCATCATGGGATTGAATGAGTGCACTCAATAATGTCCACTATGAACTCGGACACCATTAAAAATTGATGTCCCCTCAAAAAGTGCATTATATTAGGGTATAGGGGGATATTTTGGACACATCCATAGCACCCAGCAGTGTTAATTTAACACTGGCCAATTTGCTGTGTACTGTCAGACGCAGGGTATATAAGTCAGTGTCATGCAGTGTCTGAAATCGTTCACTCATTTTCATTCACTTCTTCCTACACTGAAAAAAAGTGAAACTTTGGACCAACAAAAAAAATACTTTAGTTAACACTCAAATATAAAAGTAACTGTTATGTTTTGGATACTAAGAAATGACACGGACAACCTTTCTTTCTGGAGTCTCTTTACTCGAGCTTCCTGTTTTAGCACACCACGCCACACAACCCCCCCGTGCGTCACATACGGGCTTTACCAACTACCATACTGCATGTTATAGCAGTGCATGAACAATACACTACATTTCCTCCCCCGTAGATTTTTGACTCATAACAATTTCCACATAACAAACTTTGAACACACTTTAAGATTAGAACGTTTGTATTAAGTAACCTTAATCAGTCCACAATTAGAGATCTAATCTGTTAGGTTCCTTTCTCAACCGAAGTGGATACCTTCTTTCAGGACCAGGAACTGTCCTTGTTTCCATTGAGCTGTGTGTTTGAGGAGCATTTACATGAGCCTCATTACCAGCATCAGGAACGAAATCATCGACCTTCGTACTGCCCATGAAATCTGTTTCCTCCTGTGCATTAGATGACAACAGATGATCCACATGCACTTTCACACTTCGATCTCCGACTTTCACTTGGTATGTGAGAGGTCCGTGCTTGAACAGAATTACACCTGGGAGCCAAACACGATGTGGATGCCTTTCGCTGCGCACCAGGACCTTCTGTCCAATTTCGAAAGATCTGAGTTTCCTGAATGGTGTGTCATGAGCCTTCTTTTGTTGCACTTGATGTTTGAGAACAACAGCAGAGGTATCAAGCTTTAGTAGTGCGAGACGGGTACGAGGCTGTCTTTTCAGGAACAGTTCAGCAGGCGTTCGTTCTGTTACTGTGTGAGGGGTGTTTCGATAAGTTAGCAGGAAACGGGCCAGGCGTAATTGGGGTGATACTGCCTGCCCACGCAGCCGTGCCCATGTCTTCTTGAATGTTTGAACCACCCGCTCGGCTTGTCCGTTTGTAGCAGGGTGATATGGAGGTGACAGAATGTGGCGTATTTCTCAGGAAATCCTCAAACTCCCTGGAGGTAAATGGTGGACCGTTATCCGATACCAGCTCTTTCGGAAGTCCATAGGCAGCCCAGAGATGACGTAGGGTGTTATTTGTCTTTTCAGCATTGGTCAGTTGAGTGGGGAAGATTCCGACACATTTTGAATGAACATCAACAATCACCAAGAAGTGTTGCTTATCAATTTCGGCGTAATCAATGTGAATACGTTCCCAGGGTGTGGTGGTCCACGACCATGGGTGAAGAGGCGCACAAGTTGGTTGTTTTCGCTCTACTTCACATGGAGCACACTTACTCACAAAGTACTGGATGTCTTTATCGAGACCTGGCCACCATAGATATCCTCTGGCCAGCATTTTCATTCTTACCACTCCCGGGTGACCTTCATGAAGCTCGGACAAAAGTCTTTCTCTATACCTTGGAGGAATTATCACTCTTGAGCCCTACAGAACGCAGCCTTGGTCTGTTGAGAGCTGGTCCTTCCTTACAAGGAATGGTTTCAGACCTTCATCCGTAACGTGACTCGGCCATCCAGACAACGTCAGATCCAATACCTTTGATAGCACTGGATTTTTTCTGGTTTCCATGGCAATATCTTTTGCACTGATTGGCAATTCATCCAGGAATGAGACTTGAAACACCATCTCCTCTGTCCCCCCTGTAGACTTTTGCTCACACGGTAATCTGGATAGAGCATCCGCATTGGCATGATCAGAAGATCTTCTGTACTCAATGTCATAGTCATAGGCTAATAAGGTTAAAGCCCATCGTTGCATACGAAGAGCGGCCAATGTAGGAATGGCAGATTTTGGACCAAGGATAGCTAAAAGGGGCTTGTGATCAGTCAGCAGATGGAACTTCCTGCCATACAAATACTTGTGAAACTTTTTCACTCCGAAGACTATGCTCAGGGCCTCTTTCTCAATCTGCGCATAGTTTTTCTCACTCGCAGACAACGTTCTTGACGCAAACGCAATGGGGTGTTCCTCACCTGAGGGTAACACATGTGAGATAACTGCGCAGATGCCATAGGGTGAAGCGTCACAGGCGAGTCTTAGTGGCGTTTTGGGATCGTAGTGTGCTAACCACTTACTTTGCAATAGACGCTGCTTACAGGCATTGAAGGCTTGTTCACAATGCACTGACCACTGCCATTTTTCATTAGCTTGCAATAATCTGTGAAGAGGGTGTAACAGCGTAGAAAGATGTGGTACAAACTTTCCATAGTAGTTCAAAAGTCCCAGAAAAGAGCGCAGCTCTGTGACATTTTCTGGTGCAGGGGCTTTTACAATTGCGTCAACTTTACTTTCCATTGGATGCACCCCTTTTTCGTCAATTTTGAATCCCAAGTATTCCACTGAGCTACAAAGAAATTCACATTTTGCTTTCTTCACTCTTACTCCATACTGTTGAAGTCGTGACAGCACTTTGTCCAGTACTATCAAGTGTTCGTCCACTGTTGGCGCAGAGACCAGAATATCGTCCATAAAACACACCACATGTGGAAGTCCCTGTAGTATTTGATCCATTGTGTGTTGGAAAATCACAGGTGCTGTAGAAATTCCATAAGCCAGACGATGATATTTAAAAAGGCCCTTGTGTGTGTTTATGGTAAGATACTGCTGGGATGTCTCGTCCAACTCCAACTGCTGATATGCAAAGGACAAGTCAATTTTGCTGAAGACTTTCCCTCCCGCCAATGTGGCAAGAAGATCCTCCACATTTGGTAATGGGTATTCTTCTGGAAGAATGCATTTGTTCACTGTGACCTTATAATCGCCACACAGGCGCACTGTTTTGTCTTTTTTCGGCACAACCACAATGGGTGCTGCCCAGTCGCTCCTTCCAACTTGCGAGATAATTCCATTCCTCTCCAAGCGAGCCAATTCTTCCTCTACTACTTCTTTAAGAGCATACGGAACAGGTCTTGGTTTGTGAAAGATGGGTTTCGATCCTTCTTGAACTCTCACTTTTGAAGTGAAATCTGTGATTCTGCCGTAACCCTCTCCAAAAAGTTGTTTATGCTATTTCAGTACATCAAAGATGGTAGAGGCATTAACAGCCACTACATGACTCAATCTGAAGATCTCCTTCCAATTTAAGGATATTTCCTGGAGCCAGTTACGACCCATTAGTGGTGGTTTGTTTCCTTTAACCACGACCAAAGGAAGTGAACACTGTTGATCTTCGTATGTCACTGCAACTTGGATCTCACCCAACACCGGAATGTTGTCCCCTGTGTAAGAGGTCAGATGGATAGACGTTGGGCGCAACACAGAATCATACAATTTGTCTCTGTAGATGTGCTCTGAAATTACCGACAGTGAGGCTCCTGTGTCAAGTTGCATATTAACCGTTTGGCCATTTAGTTGAAGATCAATATAAATGCCATCTACTCCATCTTGAGTTGTTTAGACCGTAAATAAGTCAAACAGTTTGTTAACTTCTGAACATGGAGTCTCTGAAACATCCGCTGACACGTATTGCATTTTTTCCGAATGCTGGGCTTTGTGGCTTTTACACGCTCTCTGCAGGTGTCCAATTTTACCGCAGTTGTGGCATTTCTCATTACGGTATCGACACTCTGAGGGATGATGATTTGCTCCCCCACAACGGTAGCAGTCGCTTTTATGCTTGGAAAATGGCTGTCGCTGAAACCCTTTTTTAGTACTGTGGTGAGAATTGCCCGATCCTCTGTATTTGTTTCTGCGCTCTCCAGTATGTTGCACCTTATGCACATTAGAGTCTTTTATGGCTGCTTGAGCGCTCAGCTGCTTGGTATCCTTCTGTGCTAGGTCTAATGCAAGGGCGATATCACAGGCCTTTTTGAAGGTGAGGTCCTTTTCTGACAGTAATCTCCTGTGGTAAACTTCTCCCATAAGACCACAAACAAATTTGTCCCGGAGAGCATCATCGAGAAATGTCCCAAACTCACACGAACTTGCTAGACGTTTCAGTGCCAAGATATAATCAGATATCGTTTCATCATGACTTTGGTTGCGTTGATAGAATCTGAAGCGCTCTGCTATCAGAATGTGCTCGGGCTTGAAATGATCAGAAAGGGTCTGGGTAATTTGTGAGTATGTTAAATCAATCACTTTCGCTGGCTCAACAAGACTTTTTAAGAGGCCATATTCTGTTGGTCCCAAAACACTCAGGAACACATCAGCTTTTTTTCCACTATCAATTTCATTCGCAGCAACCCATCGCTCAAATCTTTCCATATATGTGTCAAAATCCTCTTTAGTGTTGTCAAACTCTGGCACCCGTCCAATTGTGGCCATTTTCCTCTTCCTATTTCCCTGTTCGTTTTCTTTCTTTTTTCTTTTTCTTTTTTTTACCGTCCGCTTTGTCGTCCTTCTTTATTTTTCCATATTTCCCTTTTTGCAGTGAGTGTACATAGACTATTACCTTTTTCCTGTAATTTCCAGTCCGTCCACTAAATGTCGCTGTGCTCCCATGAGTTCAGTATCTGACCGTCACTCCTCCATGCACTGCTGTTGGACTCGCAAACAGTTCTCTTTTCTGAATGCCGCCGATTTCTTCGAGTATTCTCTTGCTCGTCTAGTGTGCTGGGGATTCCAAAACCACCTCGTCGCCACTGTTATGTTTTGGATACTAAGAAACGACACGGACAACCTTTCTTTCTGGAGTCTCTTTACTCGAGCTTCCTGTTTTAGCACACCACGCCACACAACCCCCCCGTGCGTCACATACGGGCTTTACCAACTACCATACTGCATGTTATAGCAGTGCATGAACAATACACTACAGTAATGACCTTATTCAGATAAACAGATCAACTACAATGCATACTGGGAGTCATAGAGGAGTTTTGTACTATGATGTTACCCAGAATGCATTGCTGCATACATTTTTTGTTGTTGATTGTCACCATTGTTGAGATTCATTCATAGATTCTTGATGTCTATATGTTTAACCTTTTGAGAGCTTTTGTCCCCTTTAACAATAATTGGGTGTTGCTACACTGTCGAATCACAGGGTCAAAAGACAAACTAAAGATTACCAAAATTTCATCAGGATAACGTTTTTGCTATTAACCATTTGCCATTATCATAATTTAGCTTATTTTAATTTCGCTTTTGTTGTAATAAAGACACTAAACTTTAATTATTAGAAATCAAGGATCAAGAGTCCAACTCAACAACACAGCAAAATCCCCAAAGTTAAATCAACACTGCTCAGAGTTCATATTGGCCCAATCTACAGAGAGTTGAAGTCATGGATTAAAGTTCTCCGTCGCTACGACGGATTTCCGTTAATTGGAGCGAGTCTACGACGGATTTCCGTCAATTGCAGGGTTCCAGCCTGTCCTTAATGTCTGACATTCACTTTTCATAATGTTGTTAACCCTTTGACGCGTGCGATCACACCGGTGTGATTAGAACATTATGCGCTTTGGCTGGCACTGAGCCAGAGACAGACTCAATCACATATCACAACTGTGTAGTGCTTTCAACCACATCATGTTTAATTTAGCCTTCAGACATATACACGTGCCTACAAGCACAAAATACAGATTGTCTATATAGCGGCAATAACAATCTCCTCAAATGTAATTTGACGAATGTGTTTTATTCAGATCAGACACAGTATCTGCAATGTAAGCAATAGTTAAGATCACTCAATTCTTCTACCAGTTCACCAGGCACTTACGTTTGCGTTTTTAAGAGAAGTGGATGAATTCACGTGATGTATATCCGATAGATCTCAGACCACGGCAGAAACAAACATGGCGGAGCCCGCTTATAGCTCAACTAACGCGATCATTATATAAGTGTTTAAACAACAAAACACATTCACATGCACATATTTGACAATCGGAATGTCAGATATTTCATGACATAGTTAACAGTTTGTGAATTTTTTTGAGTAAAAAAGAAAAATGATGTAAAAGCAATGCATCAGTCATACAGCTGCTGTGGCTCTGCGGTGTGTCACGTGATGTATAGGACATCCGGTTCCTGTCTGCATCGCTGCCGGCGGTTTGTTTGTATCCCCACACTTCGCTCTAATATTAGTGTATTTTATTATCGTTAATTATTATTGTCGTTGCTAAGTTATCCTGATATCTCAATAACCCTGCTTTTGTTATTTACTTGAAGATTCTAAACCAAAAGTGAAAGTTAACTTAACGCCGTTAGCATAGCAATAGCGTGTTAGCTTGCTTTCTGTTTACACTGTGGAATATCATCTTGCCTCTGGTTTGTCTTGTGTGCTAACTGTTTCTCTTTTTAAGCGAGTATACTACGATACATCGAGCAACCTTGGTAAGTTGGAATTGCACTTCAAATCCGGTGAGTTATGGCTTCTATTCCTATTATTGTTACTTGCACCTCATGTCATATGTTTAGCTTAGCCTTCTCTGTCAGCTGCGAGGGCTTTATATGCGATAAATGCAGGGAAATAGTTAGGCTGACAGAGAAGATCTTAGAATTAGAGTCTCGCATCCAATCATTATCTGAGGATAGTAAGAGTGTAAGGACGATAGAAAACACTTTGGATGCGAGCAACGTTAGTGCACACAGCTCCGTTCCGGTTGAATATCCCCCGCAGCTGGGAAACTTTGTGACTGTGAGACGGCGTAGTCGCAGGACAAAACATCACTCAACCGTTCCGATTACAGTCTCGAACAGGTTTGCACCTGTTAATCGTAAATTCACAAAATATAACATTAAAGAGGTGTGTGAGCTCGCAAGCAAGATGTCAGACACTGTAATATTCTCTGGCCCCCTCACTGCTTATCGTGGTGATGAGATTTATAGCAGATTATCATCACTAAATGGCTGTTTGTCTGAGTGGTGCAGAATGATATAGTTTTTATAAATAACTGGAAGAGTTTTGAGGGCAGACCTGACCTGTTGAAACAAGATGGTCTCCATCCCTCCTTGGCTGGGGCTTCCATCCTGTCTAGAAATATGGCAAAAAGTCTTAATAATGCAAATGCTAAAGCTCGACTCGCTGGGGCCCAGGTCAGGGAGCAGACAGTATGGCTTAACCAACTGTCTGCTTGCCGTCTCACGTCGCAGAATACACAAAATGTACAACATGTAATAATCCGTTCTCCCAAACATCACAAAATAGAGACTGTGTCTGTCCCCCGGATTAGCAAACATAAAATAATGCGTAAACCTCTTGAAAGTAATTTAATAAACTTTAAACAAATTAAACATGAACAAAATACAGATAATCAACCGTTACGACTCGGATTGCTAAATATTAGATCTCTCTCTAATAAAGCACTTTTCGGATCATTATCTGGTATTATGTTTACTTCACTGGCCTACGGCTGCAAATCAAACTCATTGTTATAAATATGGTAGAACAATAACTTCAGCTACCAAAGATGCGTTTCTCGATAATCTGCCCGAATTGTCTCAAATCGCTAGCGTGAGAAATAACGTTGAAGATCTTGACACTACCACTGAAAATTTTAATTCCACCTTCTCAGTAACGCTAGACACAGTTGCTCCTCTACGTTTAAAGAAGATTAAAAATGGCAGTCCCACACCGTGGTATAAAGAACACACTCAGGCTCTAAAGAAAGCGGCCCGAAAAATGGAGCGCAACTTTAAGAAAACTAAATTAGAGGTATTTCGTACAGCATGGAAGGATAGTATTCGAAAATACAGGAAAGCCCTAAAAACTGGTAGATACGCCTACTTTTCATCACTAATAGAAGAAAACCAGCACAACCCTAGGTTTTTATTTAACACGGTGGCTAAATTAACAAAAAATAAATCGTCAGTGACTTCTGATCCTGTATATCAGCATAGCAGTGATGAATTTATGAACTACTTAACATATAAAATCCAAGATATTAGAGAAAAAATTATAACAATGCAATCAGAAGTGAAACCCGCTGAACAAACTAACTACAGCACCCCTAAGGAGAAATTGCAATTATACCGTAGATCACGATGAACTGTCTAAAATCATTAGATCATCTACTCAACTCAACTCAACTTTATTTATATAGCGCTTTTTACAATTTTCATTATTACAAAGCAGCTGTACATAAGACATATCGACTGTGACGGTGGCTGTGACAACCGCACCACCGCGGTGGTAAAGTGCCACGACGGTGGTGAGCCGTCAGGATGGCCCTAGCGTGGAGAGAGGGGACAGCTTGGCCCGCAGCAGAGTAAGCTCTCTCATCTTGGATGCCGAAAAACTTACATGCTTTGGACGGGAGTCTAGGTCGAGCCCCTGGGGGACATCGACGTATCCTCTAGCTGCCCCACCATCGAGGGAAGAAAGGGCGATGGAACTAGTTGACATGCACGCGCCGAAGGGGGCGTTCCAGGTCGTACTAAGTTCCTCATGCACTTCCGGGGAAACACGGCACTGGGGGCGAGTACGGCTTGGAGCTGCTCTCAAACCCGAGGTACCATGTATCCAGCCGCGTGCGTTGGGAGAGGCAGTGCGTGCACTGCAACCCAATGCCGGCGGTCCGGGGAAGCATGGCTGACATTTCGACGTCCGCTTCTTCCTGGGCTCGACCCCCCGAGGGAGGGAGCTCCGAGGAATCATCGGAGTCTGATGCCAGTAAGTCGCCCTCCGATGCTGCAACGGACATCTCATCATCACGCACCATTTCCGAATACATGGTTGAGGAACAAGACGGTGGGACCGTCTCATGGGGAACGGTCAGACGAGCGAGACGAGGTGTGAACGGTCCGCGAGCCAGTGGCTGACGGATTAGCGCTCACAGTAATCCTCATATCACCCTCGCTGCTCGCCGTAGCGGACGGCAGGGCCGTAGTCCTGCCGTCACGGAACGGGAAGCAGACAAGGTGGTGGCTGAGTCCCATGGGAACACAGCCACCCATCTGAATCATCAACCACCCCCAGTGCAGGCAGGACGTATCCACAAGGGCTGCCCCAGCGTACTGGAAGCAGACCTCGTGTCCGTCCCCCTCCTCGATGAGTGTGTTGCACCCACGAGAACAGCGGGACATGCCACGCTGGAGAAATTTGCTCTTTTAGAGAAAAAACTCGAACACTTCTGGAACCGCCGAGACGCCCAGGGGAAGTCGCCGCAGGAAGGGACAGTCCGCTGCACCACGTCGTAGAACCGGCAGTCTTGTAGTTGCTATCTTGTAGCGAAGTCTGTTGATCATGAGCGAAGGCTCCGAAGAACAAAAGGTGAATGAATGAGGCACACCGTCTCCCTTTTATACCCGGATATCCGGGGGCGGAGTCCGGCATGCAAATTTCATTCGCCAATTTCATCGGCCTTTTCTAAGAAGTCCGAAGTGATTGGTTCTCAGGGACGAGCCCCATCTGTCGGCTCGACACAACGTCGAGAGACTGACAGAAAGGGAACCCGTGATATGCACAAAGTGTAGAGGTGCAGAAAAGTATTAGTGGTGGTGGTTTTTCTTAGTTAGAGTTAGATCAGATCAGATATTTACTGCATTTTAAAAGCCATAATTTCAATATTGAGCAGAATTAAGAATTAACAGTCCCATTTCTCATGTAGCCCCTTGGGATTAATTGCACACCCCTGAATTAGAGGAATATTTGAAAAAATGTCAAGAATAAAAGTGATGTATACTGTAAATTATTATAATAATGTGTCTTATGACAGTGTGCAAATGTTTTGCCATTTTTTTCAATACAAAAGTGTTTATAAAACACAGGGTAGAAGGAATTGCATGCACATACACTACAGTAGTTATCAAATTTCAGTTGGGAATAAATAAAAAAAGATTTAATTTAATGTGCGAACAATATGCGGCCCTTAACAAGGATTCGAAAACTTGATGTGGCCCTCGAGGTAAAAAGTTTGCCCACCCCTGTGATAGACCTTAGTGCTGCATTCGATACCATTGACCGCAGCACACTCCTACATAGACTCGAAAATTATGTCGGCATTAAGGGAATAGCTTTGAAATGGTTTAAATCTTATTTATCCGACCGTTTTCAATTTGTAGCAATAAACAATGAGGTGTCACGCAAATCGCAAGTCCAGTACGGTGTACCACAGGGCTCAGTCTTAGGGCCTCTGCTCTTCGCATTATACATGCTACCTCTAGGAGATATAATAAAGCGACACGGAATTAGCTTTCACTGTTATGCTGATGATACTCAACTTTATATTTCCTCGAAGCCTCATGAAACACAGCAGTTCCATCGAATAATGGAATGCATAGTCGATATAAAAAACTGGATGAGTAACAACTTTTTATTACTGAACTCGGACAAAACGGAAGTGTTACTTATTGGACCGAAAACTGCTATAAGTAACAACCAAGAATACTGTTTAACTATTGACGGATGTTCCATAAAACCCTCGTCGTCAGCAAAGAATCTTGGCGTTCTATTCGATAGTAATCTGTCATTTGAGAGCCACGTCGCCAACACCTGTAAAATTGCGTTTTTCCATCTTAAGAATATATCTAAACTACGTCATATGCTGTCAATCTCAGATGCAGAGAAGTTAATTCATGCATTCATGACATCAAGACTAGATTACTGTAATGCACTGTTAGGTGGTTGCCCTGCAGGCTTATTACAAAAACTCCAATTGGTCCAAAACGCGGCAGCTCGAGTTCTTACACGTACAAAAAAGTATGAACATATTAGCCCGGTTCTGTCAACCTTGCACTGGTTACCTATAAAGCATCGCGTTAACTTTAAAATCTTGCTTATTACCTATAAAGCCTTACATGGTTTAGCTCCTCAGTACTTGAATGAACTCCTTTTGTATTACAGTCCTTCACGTGCATTACGCTCTCAGGCGTCCTGTCAGTTGGTAATACCTAGAATTTCAAAATCAAGTGCAGGTGGTAGATCCTTTTCCTATCTAGCGCCTAAACTTTGGAATAGTCTTCCCTGCACTGTCCGGGAGGCAGACACACTCTGTCAGTTTAAATCTAGACTAAAGACGCATCTTTTTAATCTTGCATACACTACTCTTCCATAATATAAATCTTCAGAGGGTTTAGGCTGCATTAGTTAGATCAACCGGAACCAAAAACACAACTGATGTACTTGTTGCATCAAAGAGTACAGAACAGTACTCTACTCTCAGCCAGTCTTGTCTCATTGTTCCAAGGTTACCACAGCGAGCAGGATGCAGTTCATGGCCTGACCTGATGGTAGAGCGGAGAATGGGAAGTGGGGACCTGACAAGAGCTGAGATGATAGAGCTGGATAAAGAAGGACGCGGTCTCTTGACATGTCTTCACCACAAAATTTCAAATGCTATTAGATTATTAATGATAATCTTAAACTATAATTTATTTTATTATTAAGTTTATTTATTTTATTTAGCCTTGTTGTGCAAGTTCTCTGGAGCTTGTGCAGAGGCAGCAGCTTTTGCCAGAGGGGAACTGGAATCCCCTGGTTGGGCCTGGGTTCTCATGAGGTTTTTTTTCTCGATTAGAGTTTTGGGTTCCTCGCCACCGTTTGCATACTGTTTTTGCACTCTCTGCCTGACCGGGGGGGCTGCTTTAGAATTTTAAAGTTTTACTTAATTAATATTGCATATAGGAATTTATAGTCTGTTATATTTGACCTGTGCTTCTCTCTCATGTATCTTAAATGTGTGCTCTCACTGTGCGTGTCTGTGCTTGTGTGTCTGTGTGTTAGTACGTGTGCATATTGTGTGTGTGGAGTGTTTGTATGTGGGTATGTCTGTCTTCTGTGTTCTCACCTTTTTCTTGTTTTTGCAGGTACAACTTTAATTATTTTGCTTATAGTCAATATGTCTC
Source organism: Triplophysa rosa (assembly GCF_024868665.1). Taxonomy (NCBI): domain Eukaryota; kingdom Metazoa; phylum Chordata; class Actinopteri; order Cypriniformes; family Nemacheilidae; genus Triplophysa; species Triplophysa rosa. The sequence goes on from NC_079901.1 coordinate 66,967, forward strand.
ATGTACAGCTGCTTTGTAACAATGAAAATTGTAAAAAGTGCTATATAAATAAAGTTGAGTGATAAGCAGTGCCGCGTCGCTATGGAAATGTTAAAGTGATAGGCTACCTTCTTAAAAGTCGCCTTGGAAAAGCTAGTCAAACACTGAAACTAGTCACTGTAGCTAGTCAAACACGGAAACTAGTCATGTAGCTAGTCAAACACTGAGACGGGTGTCAGGTGTAGCCAAGCTTCAGGAATATGGTTTCTGAAGGCAGAAAAAGTGAAAAGCACTCTGGAGACAAATACAAACAACATTTTTGGTCTTTCGTGGTTCTTTTATTTTGTTCTTTTTTCTGTTAATTATTAAGAGTTTCAGAAAACATTGTTTGGTCTTATAAGATAATTTAAAAAATGCACTGAAAAGTTATAGATGGTTGATTATTTGTCTAGGTAAGTATAATTTGTTCATAGATTAAAAATATTTTTAAAATTTGCAAACTGGCAATACTATGTAAAGTGGTTCAAAACATCTCCCTTTAAAACGCTATTGGTTAAAGGAATATGACTTGGCCTGAAAAAAAAATCAGTCAGAAGAATTTTTTTACTTTAATCCATGGTTGAAGTAACACTGAAGCAGAGTTAAAGTTAATGAGATGCTGAAGGTGATTAATTATGTGCTGATTGAATCAGTAATGATAAACACCTGCTGTTAACAAACACAATCACTGAAGAAACATCAACAATAAGAAGTCACCATAATAGTGTGGAGTGTTTTGCACGTTATGCCCAAAACATACCCATGACTCATTAAGAGAATTAAGAGAACAGGGACATTGAAGATGTTTAGATCATGCGCCGCATCGGGTCTACAATTCACATGTATCACGCATCGGACGCAAACACTTTGCATGCACGAGCTCAAGTTCAAAGTCCACTTCTGATGCAGGATGGGTCAGTATTTAAGTTTATTTTTATTATGCTTTAGATGAAAAACGTGGCTTTTGAACACTAATCAATGAATACCCAGTCAACACGTGAGGTCATGCGATGATCATAGTGATGTCACACCATTCTCATACTGTGACAGTGTGAGTAATATGTGAGCTCAATGTGAATTTATTTTATTTAGTCACCATGATGGTGATGAGTGTTTGCTTTAGCTGGACTCTTCACCTTTAACTCTAGTCTTTCTTTGCTTGCTGATGTTGGTTTATGACTCACAATTATTACAGAAAAGATAAAACCTTAAGTAAATTTGATCTGAGAATATTGGCCAACTAGCGATTCATTGTGTATTTTTAGGATTGTTTGTTTTACGTTACTTTACTGATAAAGTTTTACATTACTTTACTTTAGTGATAGCTGCCCACTGCTCCGGGTGTACGTGTGTTCACTACTCTCTGGATGGGTTAAATGCAGAGGTCACATTTCGGGTATGGGTCACCATATCTGACTAATAGGTCACTTTCACTTTACAGCAAAGTTGGTGCAGACAGTGGCGGAGCCAGACAATTTTCATAGGGGTGGCCAGACTGAGACCATAGCTCACACAGGGGTAGCACAGAAACTGATATCATCTTTTTTTTCCCTATGTGGCAAGTCACTGTGGATCTAGTAGTGTTTCTTAGTCACTCACTCATTTACTTAAGCAGGCAGTGATTGCCATGTAGAATTACATCATGAAGATCCACATAAGCTTTTTAATGTATTACTAAACTGATTAAAAAAAAACATCTGAAACAGTGTGGCATTACAGAAGATGGTGTCTTTTTAATTGGTGATAAAGCTCACACCATAATGACAATTTACTCGACATAAGAATATACCAGAATGCACTTTTATCAAACAAACATTACAATATCACAGAACACACTCAAACTTACATAAGTCGTATTCTTCGGTTAAAATGATGACACTAATATGTCTTGATACGACATCAAAACCACATTTTTGAAATAAGATTCTTGAAATGTTATCATTTAATGCAAACAGATACAAACAGTAACACTGCAGTAACTTCTGGATTGTGGTTGGCATCCTGTAACCTACCTTGACATCCACTTTGCAGAGCACACTCTGGGGGATCTACTCCACCATCACTGTCACTATCTGAATTGGCAGGTTGATCATCTGTTGGTAAAGACAGAAAAGTTAAAATTGTCAGCATGCCAGATTTTAAGATAATTAACTTTTTTCCCCCCACTGATATGGCTTTGAAAAGTAAATTGCACATCGGCTGTTGAAGGCAGAATCCTGTAAGTACTTCAGCTAATAAGGCTGGTGGTGTACTGTACCTGTATGTTCACTTCCATGAAGAGCAACAGATGAGCGCTCTCCTTCAATGTCTATCTCATCACTGTCAACCCTCCACACCACTTTCCCTCCTCTCATTACTCGGCTTACTATACTGATGGACGAAGTAGGAAGTAATTTTCCTCTTCATTTTGCCTGAGAGGTGCAAAACCAAAATATAGTAACCTTAACATTATGGGCAAGCATTTCAAAAATATTCCTTTGCAATACTTTGCATATTATCATTTGGCTGCCAACTGCCAACAAAACATTTTAATTCCCTTTCATAGATATGACACAGACAGACCACCATGCACCACCATTAAGCTAAATCAGCACTGAAAGCAGGGCTTGACATTAAGCATTGTCATGTGGTTGTCCTTCGGACAAGTAAATTTGACATTCACTTGTCCGACTACAAAAATTACTTGTCCAAAGATAAAAAAATGATATTTCATTTGAATTATAATATAATATAATCAATATAATTGTTTTGGATTTAGATTGGTCAAGTTTGCTTCTAAGCATTTTAACTAGTGTCCGCTTTGGCCGCCTGAATTTGGTTATAGACCGTTACTCTCCGTGACTGCTATAAAACAAAGGCAAGCAGTAATTATTATTAGTGTTAAGGCTGTAAATTAACTTTTTTTGCACATAGCACTGGTGCTAGAAAGGTTTAAAGTTTGGTAGCACAGGCAGAAATGTGGAAGTGTAGTTCATAATGAATAGGCAGATAACTGACAAAAGACATTCATGTTACACACAGATGGATAAATTAGGGCCATGTCATTTTTAGATTACCTAAATTTGTTTTAATATTTCTAAGTTCTGTGTTTTTCCTTTTTTACTATACAATAGTGGTATATTTGTCCACATAAATTACTGTAGTATACTATAGTATTTATTACTATAGTAAACTGCAGTAAAATTCCTACTATATTGTTTTTGAACTTTACTATGGTATACAGTGTTTATCAATTTACTACAAGGGCACTTCAATTTTTAATAGCAAATACTATAGTACACTACAGTATTTTTTGTCTGAATGTTCAATTTAACGGGACTTTTATTTTGACGGGTCTTCGGGAAGACGCTTGTTTGCCGATAGCTTCACTCAAACAGTAAAACGCTCGTAAAATAAACTCTCAGAGCAACTCTGGAGATGAAGTTCATGTGTTCATGTCCTCATACAGTGCAGCACAGATAAATCCTCGACCATCACTCGTGTTGTATGTTAAACTGTGCACATAATTCACTCAGACACGCAGAACAGCCAGATGACATTTAAATAACAGGATTACGCGTCCGCGTGGACTCAGTGCGGTGTGCCATTGATTATTGTCACACAAACAAGCACAACCACGCAGCTCTGTCTAATGCACATATTCTTATTATCCTACATATGTCGCACTGTTTTTTTTTTTTAAAGTTACTTGTCCGGTCGGGCAAGTAAAATTCTCTCTCACTTGCCCATACAAAACATTCACTTGTCCCGGACAAGCGGACAAGCGTTAATGTCGAGCCCTGGAAAGTTGACTTTACTTTTAATGGCCTTCTACAACGCTCTTTTAAATGACACTGACACAGTGAAACTGTTTATATCTTGCGACTTTCATACTGCAAAGTTAACAGCCTAAATTAACTTAGCAAACTTTACCATGTCTGTTTCAACTTCAGCACGCCAGCCATAATATACATACATTAAGACAAGAAACATTTCAAACATAGTGAATAAACTTAATTCTTCTTGTAAACTTACCTGTGACCTCTTCTCTCGCAGCGGGAAACAGACAGTCCTCCTACTGCACGCGCAAAGTCCGTTGGAGCACTCGCGAACAACAACACTACTTCTTCTGTAATTGTGTTGGTGGTTGAAATTCAAGTTGAGTGTATTACCGCCACCTTCAGTTTGGGTGGAGAAGTACCTGTTTGAGGTGCGCTGTTGAAATACGTCCATATGGGAACAACTGTGTACAGAAATGGTTCCGCAAAAAAGTTGCGGGCAAAGCGGTGATGGGGGGCCGGGGAGGTGGCCAAAGATTAATTTATGGTGGCCTTGGACACCCCCTGGCTCCGCCCCTGGGTGCAGATGAGATGTTGGGAAAGATTTCTTGAATTACATGACATAAAAGATTAGATGAGAACCACAGACATCAAGAATCAGCATATTAAACTCAACAATGGTGACAATCAGCTAAATAAAATTTTCTGCTGCAACGCATGCTGGGTAACATCATAGTATAAAACTCACTCAATGAAGCTTCTCAGTTGATTCTTACCATTGTTGAGGTTCATACACTGAGTCTTGATGTATTTGTGTCTAAATCCTTTGTTGCAATGTTTATGTGCGTAATGCATTTAGAAGACCTTTATAATATCTGATTGTCTCAAAACAGCTGAATTTCACTCTACTATGACACAATTGACAGTTCTCTCATCAATATTCACCAATTATTATACAATCACTCAAGACTCCGCTGTTCATACTATTGTGTAATTTCTAGGCACATTTGGATGTTTTTTACATGTATTGAGCACTGTTTTTCACCACAGTTATAAGTGCACTTGATAAAATTATTTAAAAGTATTGAGAAGTATTCATAGGAACATTAGTACATAGATGGGTTGTTCTGAAATCATAGTCAATAAGAATAATTACATATAAGTAGGTTTATGATGATAATTTGATTATTTGAAGAAGAATTGATGATTTAATGACACAATCTGTACCTGTAACCAATGATTGTTCATATAAATGCACTTAATGTCACTTTATGCATGTTTAAAGCACATTTGAGCACAATGTAACAAGGTAAAATCCAGTGATGTTTTTAGAGGCCTAAAGTTTGAAGCCTGTTGAGTTCCCTCTAAAACCAGGGGATTTTCCACTGTTTTCAAGTAACCATGATTACGCACGGACGCCACGCCGTCTCGCATGGAGACCATGGCTTGTTTGGTGGTCTCGTGTAGTAACCATTGTATGCAAATTATTTTAAAAATGATGTAATAACCAGCGTACCACCATTAGATACGTACCTTGTTACCTGGGACTTAATGGTGGCAGACAATTAACAATTGGTTAATAAAAATAAGAGATAACGGGAAAATACCTGATTGGTTTTGGAGAGGACCACCTTTCAGAAGTTTTACTATAACTGTAGACTGAAAACACTTGGTTTTTAGATGACTTTGAACATCTCACTTTGTTTGGCTCGAGCAAATAAAGTTAACTCCTCGACATCCGGACCTTCTCTGAGAGATTTTTTGAACTACAAGACTGAAATTTTTCCACAACATATTTTCAAGCTAACAAATGTGCTCTATACAGTAAACACACAAAGTTACAGCAGCCAGAGGAAGAGAAGTCAAACAGTGTAGAGTCAAGAGCTCAACTGAAGCAAACACTGATTAACATAACGGTGACGTCAAATGACAAACCAGCCACATCTAAACCTCTAAGCTCACAGTACAAGAGTAAGATCACAGTTTGAGCACACAGTGAGTTTGATGTGAGGTTACATTTTGACCTCATCGTGAGTATTCTGTGGCGAGGAACCCAAACTCCAATGATAAATAAATGGAGCAAAAAACCTCGGGAGAAACCAGTCTCAGTCGGGAGGGCCAGGTCGCCTCTGACGTGTCACAGCTGCACTCAGTGACTTTGATTAAAACGACAGACCAGTCACTCTCACTGATACTGGCCTGTCTGAAGGACATCACAGAACCCTTACTGGACCCCCTGCAATTTGCATTCCAATGCACAAATAGTCTGGTTTCTGTTTAGTTCACTCTCATTTTTTAATGAATTTTTCCTGAATGTGTGCTCTAAATATGTTTGCTTCGGAAAAGAATATTATGTTCAAAAGTGACCAAATGGTGGGACAATTGTCATGAAGTGATGTGAACCAATAACAAAAAAAGTGTAGTATTTTAATATACAACAGTGCGCTCTCACAATATATAGACAAAGATTAATCTTCAGAATGAGTCTGACACACAGAGACATCAACAATCCACATATCAATTTCAACAATGGTGACAATCATCTGAACCGCTTCATGCTGCAATGCATGCTGGGTGCATAGTACAAAACTCATTCATGATTGTTTGTCACCACTGATGAGGTTTGTATGTCAAGTGTCTAAGTGTGTCTCAATTGCAACAAACTTTTTTTAAGGAGATATTTCCGTTATAACAGCGTTAATTACTTTACCAAACATCTCTTATCAATTGTCATTGCAGTAGTTTACTGTGAAACACCTACAGTAACTAGCTGGCAACAATGTTGCCAATATATTACTGTAGAAATGGCAGATAAGGGCTAACAGTGCACTTCAGAACAGCAAAAATTCAGACAAATTTGTCTTTACATCTTTTTACATTCTCTACACTATAAAATAAGCATTGTTACGGCAGACATTCATTTATTTATTACAATTAAACTTTAAATACTATTAACATAATAATTTTTTGAAAAATCATACGCTTGTAAACTCACTTGTAGCCGAATCTTCTTTATCTTTGCTTTGTGGACAAATGTATCTAGCTGTGCACTTTAAAATGTATGCACCCTTAACTGGATCAACTATTTAAAGGGGGTGTTATAAGTGTGTTTACTTCAGAGGTCCCCTACCCTGCTTCTGGAGGGCTACTGTCCTGCAGAGTTCAGCTCCAAAACCAATCAAACACAACTGAACCATTTAATGATTGATAAGTTGTTCAGGGTTACCTGAAAATTACAGGCATGTGTTTTGGAGTAGTTTAAGTTGGTAACACTTTATTTTACGTTGCGCCCTTGTTACACGTTACATGTATTTACTATAGAATTTACTATAAATTATGCATAATTACATGTAACTAACCCTAAACCAAATCTTAATCCTAACCCTATTGTACATGTAGTTCATTTTTATTACTCAGTATTTAAATGTATAATTATGCAAAACCTACTCTTGCAAACTAGTCCTACGTTTTTCGCCCGTTTGGAACCAAACCAACGCAGATTAATTCTGTGGAGTGTGAATGTAAATAATTATCGAAAAAAATAGAAATTTCGATTTAGGGTCGCAAGGGGGCGCCAAAAGTTCAAAATGGGTGGAGCCTATTTTACTAAAATGCTTATGACTCGTGAACGGTATGAGATATCTTCATGGGGCTTGGAACGTATGTGTGCAAGCTCACTCGGAGGTCACGATAAAAAAACTGCTGCGTTTGGCGACTAGGTTCCACTATAATAGGAATAAACTCGAAAATTGCTATTGCTATGCAACCGTTTGCCCGATCGACCTGAAATTTGGATTGGTGTGTCTTTGTGTCATGTTCCATGATTGTCTAAAAGGACATTGGTGTATCTCAAAAAACATGGCCGCCATCGGCCAATGAAGTTTGAGGACTCATTAGACCGGGTTAACGGAGACCGATCGGAACGAAACTTGCTGGGCTTTTTCGTCTCATGGTCCTGAAGGTCTGTAAGAAATTTGAACTCAATCGGCCACCGGGGGGCGAAATAACGTTTTTTGGTGGGTAAAAATTGTGTATCACGTGACGTTTGACGCACGCACGCACGCACACACACACACACACACACATGTCTGGTTTATTATCTCCGTGGGGACAGTCCATAGGCGTAATGTTTTTTATACTGTACAAACTGTATATTCTATCCCTAACCCTACCCCTAAACCTAAAGATCATAGAACACTTTTTGCATTTTTAGATTTGTAAAAAATATTGTTCTGTACAATTTATTAGCTTTTTTGCCCATGGGGACCTCAATTTTGGTCCCCACGGTGACACGAGTCCCCATGTGTTGGTGTGCATTCAGGTTTAGGTCCCCACCGGGATATACAAGCATGAACACACACACACACACTAGATCTCATTCTGAACAACTTTGCCTCTTGAAGCACTGCTGTCGATCAAACGATTTGTGAATTATTGGTGATTATGTCAAAAACCGATCGGAACCAAACCAGGGCAGATGAATTCTGGAGTGTGAATGTAAATATTTATCACAACAAAGTTGAAATTTCGATTCAGGGTTGCTAGGGGCGCCAAAAGTTTCAAATGGGCGGAGCTTACACTAAATTGCCATAACTCGAGAACAGTTTGAGATATCTTCATGGGGCTCGGATTATATGTGTAAAATTTCGCTCTGAGGTCACGTTAAAAAAATCGGGTGGCGCTATAACAGTAAAAATGGTAACATTGGCTAAACTACACAATCGTTAGCCAATTTGCAGGCTTATAACTTCGTCTGCGGTTGACGGATTTTCATGGGAATTGTTTTCTCATGTTCCTGAATCGTTGCCGAGTCCTACGATACCAAACATCCCAGTCAACACATGAGGTCACGCGATGATCATAGTGATGTCACACCATTCTCATACTGTGTGAGTAATATGTGAGCTCAATGTGAATTTATTTTATTTAGTCACCATGATGGTGATGAGTGTTTGCTTTAGCTGGACTCTTCACCCTTACTCTTATATACTAGTCTTTCTTTGCTTGTTTGTAACAGTCGTTACCAGTCAGGGAATTTATTGAGTGGGGTTGACCAGACCACTAGGGGGAAACCTTGAATCATCTGAGGCAGTATAAAACAAGACAGAAAGAAAGAGTTCTAAAGCTGTCACATGGCAGAGTTTGCTGTGCTGCTTATATCCCATTTGAGAAACTCTGGAGTTTGCTGCTCAAATGTGAGTTTTTGGTTATGTCTTGATTTGGGTTGTGACATGTTATGTACTAGCAGACCTTAATACGGATGAAAGATGTATGCTTATGTTTGTGTACTGGTTTTTTTTGTAGGGGATTTTGTACGGTAGGATGCATATAATAGATCTGAGTTACTGGGTTCGGGACTCAAGGAGAATCTTGTAAAGTCGATCTATGGATGTACTTTGATTACGGGCAAGATGAGAACAAGTCTCTACAGTGGCTATTATCTTCTCTTCATCTGTGTGGGGATGCTTAAAGACTCCTGTGAACCAAGCCTGTGTGGATGCTTAAAGACCTTTGTGAAACTTGGGCATTTTCCCAAAGGGGATTATGAATTGCTGAGATTGATGTGGGACAAATGTTAATCTGAGAAACCCAATGTTTGTGTGTTAATTAAAGGGGTTGTATCTGAAACTTAATCCTGACCTAACTCATTTACTAGTAAAACACGAATCCCCGATGTATTTATTAATGTGATCAGTGCAAGGTAGCTGAGCAGGTTATAGATTGGTGGCCCGTACGGGAATCTTTTTTTTTTGTAAACTGAGGTATGGTTGATCAGGAGAGTTCAAAAATGACTAGTTTAGCACAACAAGAGGAGGATGAGTATGAGGACAATCCAGACTTTACTGCTGGACCTTTTGTTATTAGAAGAGAACCACAAGCAGTACAAGATCTTACCCAGACTTTGAGTGAAATGTACCTGTATTCAGATGAAGAGAATGACCCAAACTCAAATCTACCTCCACCATTATTAGAAGATGTAGCCCTCGAGGGTCAATACATGGTAAAGGAAATGGAGGCAGTGGGGTATCGAATTTCCACTTTAGAAGAAGAAGTACGAGATGGGATTCAGAAAGTTAATCAATGTTGTTTGACATCGGATTTGACAAACCAATGCCAATTATTGGAAGATAAGTTAAATTATAAGATCCAAAGGGAATGTGAGTGACTCAAAGTAGTACTTGAAGTGAGCATAAGAGAGTTGGGAAAATCAATGGTGGACTGCCTGAAAAGGAGAGACGTACAAATTGATGCTAAATTTAAGTCTTGTAATCAGGGAGTGTCTACCCCAGTCAGTTTCCCTTATTCTACCCCTAGTGGGCATAGAAATCTTAATGGGATGGACACTATTCAAATTCACCAGTCTCCTTTCCAAGTAGCCAGTACTAGTCACACGGGGCAAGGGAACCCTCCAGTAAAGATTGATTTCCCCCAATTTGGATCAGAAGAAAATAGGGATCCCATTGGTTTTGTTGAACAGTGTGAAGAATATTTTGCTCTTAGACCCCTGACGGATTCAGAAATACTAGCTTCTCTCACTTCGGTGTTGAAAGGGACTGCTAAAGACTGGTGGGTAGCAGAGCGAAGGCATATTTCGTTATGGATAAAATTCAAAGAAGCTTTTCTGCATGCGTTCTTATCTGATGATTACGAAGCTGAAGCCGCTAAACGGATTATGGAGAGAAAACAAGCCCCAGAAGAAGCCATACGAGATTTCGCATACCACTACCGTGCCTTATGTTTAAGATGGAAGACAGATATGCCAGTAGAAAAGATTGTTGAGGCCATTTTGAGGAATTGTAACCCCAGGTTGGCCAGTTTGTTAAGAGGTTCTGTTAAAGAAGTCAGTGAGTTAGTAAGAGTAGGGACACCGATTGAGAAAGACTTTGAAGAAGCCAAGAAATACTGGAATCAAGTCAACGTGGATAAACAGAGACGGAAGAACCAAATCGGCCAACGTTCATATTATAGAGCTGATCCAACCCATACACATGTTTTACAGACCGTTCAGAACATGGAGAGAGGAGTAAAAGTCCTTACTTTGCACATGGTGTTACGTGGAAGGTATTACGCTAACCCTTATGCAAGAGACTTGGTGGAAGCAGGTGGCGTATAAAGAACTTCAGAGTTCCAGTCGAGGCATGGCTTTCCGACAAGCAAATGGCCAGGTGCTACCTGCTTTGGGATTATGGAAAAGTGAATGTGCGGTACAAGGAAAGAAGTATGACTTAACGGTGTATGTGATGAAAGATGAGGATCTTACTGGACCAATTATCTTGGGCATGAATTTCTTGATGACTGTCGAAATTGTTTTGGATTTATGTAACACTCAGTATGTTTTACCAGCATCAAGGCAGTGGAAAGAGGAAACCTATTCCTTCACGTCTAACTCACCTGAGGCATCATTATCTTTGTATCTTGCTCTACCTTTGGTAGCAGAGTTGTCAGAAACACAATCCGTTATTCGGAAGTTGGTCAGTAATGCTGATACTTCTGTGGGATATCAAAACCAACTGGAATGTTTGATGAAAGCATGGCCTACAGTATGTACGGATGAAATAGGTCACACTTCTATAGTCAAGCATAGTATCATGACAACAAGTGAGGTTCCGATTCGCCAGAGGGCATATCGAGTGTCACGAGAGAAACAACAGTTCATCGAACAGGAAGTCCAGATGATGATAGTGAAGAAGATCGTCAGGCCTTCACAGTCAGCCTGGGCCGCTCCGGTAGTGCTGGTTCCTAAGAAAGAAGGTGGGCAACGGTTCTGTGTAGACTATAGAGGGGTGAATTCAAAGACATTCCTAGATGCATATCCCATGCCACAGATACAAGAGGTATTAGAGTCGTTACATGGAGCAGCTGTTTTTAGTACACTCGACCTCAAGAGTGGATATTGGCAAGTTGAGATGGAGCGTGACAGTATAGCCAAAACTGCCTTTGCAACGCCCTCAGGATTGTACGAATTCCTACGCTTACCATTTGGGCTTAAGAATGCGGCCGCCACATTTCAACACCTGATGGAGTTTGTCTTGAAAGATGTGAGAGGCAAGAGTTGTTTTGTCTACATTGATGACATCGTAATTTACTCTAAGTCAGAAGATGAGCATTTAATCCATCTGAAAGAAGTTTTCAACTGCCTACACCGAGGAGGACTTACATTAAATTTGAAAAAGTGTAACTTGATGCAAAAATCTTTGAAGTTTCTGGGACATGTAGTGTCTGCTGAGGGAGTTAAAACGTATCCTGTCAAAGTGGAAGCAGTTTCGGATTTCCCTGTGCCTAGATCACTGAAAGAAGTTCAAAGGTTTTTAGGTTTGGCAGGATGATATCATCGATTTATCCCTCAATTCTCATCCAAAGCTGCCCCTTTGCATGCTCTAAAAAAGAAAGGAGCAATATGGAGTTGGACGAAAGAATGTCAGGAGTAATTCGAAATAATCAAACGTGAGTTGACCAACACACCCATTCTGATTCCTCCTGATCCATCAAGACCTTTTAAAGTTCAAACCAATGCCAGTTATGTGGGGTTGGGAGCTGTTTTAACCCAGGAAATCGATGGTTTAGAACATGTGGTTGCATATGCTTCTCGCCTTTTACATGGAGCAGAGAGAAACTACTCAGTGTCAGAGAAGGAATGTTACGCAGTGGTATGGGCTGTGGAGAAATGGAGACAATACCTGGAAGGACAGTCTTTTGAAGTGATCACTGACCACGTTGCCTTGACATGGGTGTTTAATCATCCAAAACCATCCTCACGCTTGACCAGGTGGTGCATTCGTCTACAAGACTTTGAGTTTACTGTTAAGTACCGTAAAGTGCAATGCAATATTGTACCGGATACCCTTTCCCGAAGTTTCCCAGATGCAGTTCCTCTGAATGCATTGTCTCAGGCTAAACTACAGGATTCTTCTACCATGTTTACTTCATTCCCCATTGATTGGTCGGATGTAGCAAAAGCTCAACAGGAGGATAAGGAGATTCAAGAGATTATTGCAGCTACCCGAGCAGCCAGTAATCCAGATTCTACCCAGATTACCCAGACTGCAATTAGTTATCCCTACCTGTCTAAGGCAAAATTTGCTGAATTATGCTCATGATAACCCACTCAGTGGACATCTTGGACAGCTTAAGACTTTGTTGCGACTAATAGACATTTGCTTTTGGCCTACTATGCGATCAGATGTGTGGAGTTATTGCAAGAAGTGTCAGGTATGTCAGAAGTACAAACCTTCCGTGGAAAAGCCTGCAGGTTATATGCAATCCACCTCTGTAGTGGAACCTGGACACATGTTGGGGTAGACCTAATGGGCCCCTTTCCAAAAAGCCCTAAACGGAATGAACATCTTTTAGTGGTTGTAGACTATTGTTCCAAGTGGGTAGAAATGTTTCCTTTACGGGTTGCAAAAACACCACAGATTGCATGCATTCTTGTGGAAGAGATTTTTACGAGATGGGGCACGCCGAGGTATTTGGTTTCTGATAGAGGAGCTCAGTTCACCTCTCAACTAATGCGGCAAATCTGTAAACAATGGAATGTAATTCAGAAATTAACCACTACTGCGCACCCACAAACTAACCTTACTGAGCGAGTTAACCGTACCCTTAAGACTATGATTGCTTCCTACGTTCAAGGACATCACCGGCTGTGAGACAAATGGTTGGCAGAATTTTGTTTTGCAGTTAATTCAGCATGGCAAGAGTCTACTGGATTTTCTCCGGCCGAAGTCATGTTGGGCAGGAAGCTAAAAGGTCCTTTAGAGAGGGCAATTCTCCGAAATTCCGACCCGGACAGTTTAACTTATCCGTTAATGGAGAAACATAAGGAGTTAATGGAAGATGTGAAAAGGAATGTGGAACGAGCCCAAGAAAAGCAGAGGCGTAACTACAATCTCCGAAGACGTCCAGCTGTTCTTCAGGTCGGAGACTTGGTTTGTGTTCGTACTCATCCTCTTTCAAAAGCTAGTGAAGGTTTTATGGCAAAACTGGCTGCGAAGTGGAAAGGACCTGCTAGAGTGATTAAGTGTCTCGGGCCGGTAAATTATGCGGTGGCTTTCCTAGATAACTTGGAGCAGTCTGATTTCTTTCATATTCAAAATCTGAAGCCCTGTTATGGTTATGAGGTTACTCTTTCCAAATGAGGGGGAGGGTATGTAACAGTCATTACCAGTCAGGGAATTTATTGAGTGGGGTTGACCAGACCACTAGGGGGAAACCTTGAGTCATCTGAGGCAGTATAAAACAAGACAGAGAGAAAGAGTTTGCTGTGCTTCTTATATCCCATTTGTTACCCTGGACAACAAAACCAGTCTTATGGGTCAATTTTTCGAAATTGAGATTTTTACATAATCTGAAATCTGAATAAATAGACTTTCTATAGATATATGAGTTGTTAGAATAGGACAATATCTGGCTGAGATACAACCGTTTAAATCTCAGGAATCTGAGAGCGCAAAAAAATCGAAATATTGAGAAAATCGCCTGTGAAGTTGTTAATCAGGGTCACTGTGGCAGACCATCCACTCACAAAAATAAAGTTTTTATATATTTAAGGTAGGAAATTTACAAAATATCTTCATGGAACATGATCTTTACTTAATATCCAAATGATTTTTGGCATAAAAGAAAAATCGATAATTTTGACCCACACAATGTATTTTTGTCTTTTACTAAAAATGTTCCCGTGCTACTTAAGACTGGTTTTGTGATCCAGGGTCACATTTGAGAAACTCTGGAGTTTGCTGCTCAAATGTGAGTTTTTGGTTATGTCTTGATTTGAGTTGTGACATGTTATGTACTAGCAGACCATAATACTAGTGGTGGCGAGATGAAGCCTCGTGAAGCTTTGAAGCTTTTTAGCCAAGTGGTTCACAAAAGGGTTAATTTCTCGAGGCTTCATTTGCTCACAATACCATCTGGTGGCCAAAAAGGGTAAAACAAGCAGATACATTACAGATGTGCCAGATGTGGTCTGTGATACACTGTATTTTGCGCCAGTTAAGGCTAAGAAATAACGGTGAAGAAAAAAAATCAATTTCCACATAGACAAATCTATTTATATGAATATAATGTGTATTTTCTGGTGGTATATAATATTATTGTATAACATAACTGTGTAAATAACATATTGGCTTGAAATAAATGTGTGTAAATCAATTATTTGGTCATAATAGGCAGAAGGGGCAATATTATTATTCTAAAACTGGAAAGTGTCTTGGTTTAACTGGGCAGAGGGCAGTGAATGTGATTGTGGTACTTGGTTTATATAGCTGTCAAAATGTCGCGGCAAGATTCAAACCGCTTACTGAACCACTTAGGCGGAAGCGAGGCTTCAGACGTCATCTGTGATGTCATTGGTCTAAAGCGATACAAGCCTCGATACGTGGTTCACTGAAAGCTTCCAGGATTTCTCGACACACGCTCCGAAGCCTCTGCTCAGAACGTAACATCACTACTTAATACGGATGAAAGATGAATGCTTATGTTTGTGTACTGGTTTTTTTTGTAGGGGATTTTGTATGGTAGGATGCATATAATAGATCTGAGTTACTGGGTTCGGGACTCAAGCAGAATCTTGTAAAGTCGATCTATGGATGTACTTTGATTACGGGCAAGATGAGAACAAGTCTCTACAGTGGCTATTATCTTCTCTTCATCTGTGTGGATGCTTAAAGACTCTTGTGAACCAAGTCTGTGGGAATGCTTAAAGACTCTTGTGAACCAAGCCGGTGTTGATACTTAAAGACCTTTGTGAAACTTGGGCATTATCCCAAAGGGGTTGATGAATTGCTGAGATTGATGTGGGACAAATGTTAATCTGAGAAACCCAATGTTTGTGTGTTAATTAAAGGGGTTGTATCTGAAACTTAATCCTGACCTAACTCATTTACTAGTAAAATACGAATCCCCCATGTATTTATTAATGTGATCAGTGCAAGGTAGCTGAGCAGATTATATGTTGTCATTGTTGCTTTATGAATAACAATTGATATGGCAAAGAACAAAACTGTAGTGTGCCCACTCTGAGAATATTGGCTTGCAAGTAATACTGATCCACTGATCTCATGTTGAAATTTTAGTCTGGTTATCATTTTTACATCATATAAAGCTTGAGGCTGAGCAGTGTTGGGAAAATGAGATGTTTGGAAGAATTTCCTTAATTATATGCTATAAAGAGAATGTTGAGAAACACACAGATACATAGATCAGCATATTAAACTCAACGACGGTGACAATCAGCAGAATGAAAACTTTATGCTGCAATGCATGCTGGGTAACATCACAGTTAAAAACTCATTCATGACTCCCAGCATGCATTGCAGCATGAAGCTTCTCAGTTTATTCTTACCATTGTTGAGGTTCATACACTGAGTCTTGATGTATTTGTGTCTTAATTATAAATTGTTGTAACGTTTATGTGCGTAAATCATTTAGAAGACCTTTATAATATCTTATTGTCTCAATACAGCTGAATTTCACTCTCTACTATCACACAAATTGATAGTTTTCTTATCCACATTTACCCATAATTATATTATCATCCAAGACTCCTTTGGCATTACTCAATCTAACAAATGTGCTCTATACAGTAAACACACAAAGTTACAGCAACCAGAGGAAGAGAAGTCAAACAGTGTAGAGTCAAGAGCTCAACTAAAGCAAACACTGATTAACATAACGGTGACGTCAAATGACAAACCAGCCACATCTAAACCTCTAAGCTCACAGTACAAGAGTAAGATCACAGTTTGAGCACACAGTGAGTTTGATGTGAGGTTACATTTTGACCTCATCGTGAGTATTCTGAAAGCTGATGGTGACATCACTGTGAGATCACAGTGACATCAACGTGTTGACTGGGATGGGAATGAGTTTTTTACAGGCTTGTTAAATGTGCTAAAAGGCCTTATCGTGTAATTATCGTAACACGTTAAACTTTGTGATTTGTAACACGGCCATTTGTAACGGGGTCGTTTCTTAAATGGATGTGACCAAATGAACCCGAAAAGCTCATTCTCCTCATGTGTATTATATGTGTATGTGTCATATGTGCATATGTGTGTAAGCATGCGTAGTCTGTGTGAACCGTTACTGACCGTACCTGTCATTTTTCTGGGTGCGGGGGAGTATCGTCCATTGTGGACGTGTTAGGGTGCAATTCCTGAGCCTAGTCAAAAATGGCAAAGATGCCTCAAAGGTCTTAAACTGCTCGAACCCCGCAAATGCTGCTTGCAGCTTTAATTAGAATGTGAATTTGAATCTGAATATCTGCGTTTTGAATTTTTGAATATGGAATTTGAGAATTGTAATATTGAATAGGGTTTTCTGATTTTTTTTATCTTGAAACTTGAAGCTGTATTTTTAAAAATTGAATATTTACAGTCTAAGAATTCAGAACAAATTAAGCTGCTGCTTAAAAATACAAACCTATAAAATCATGCCATTAAAAAAATAATTTTAGTTACATATCAGATGTCCTGGATTCAAGTTTAAAAAATTTTATTCAGAACTATATTGAATGCCAGAATATATTCAATTTTGTCTAAATCTAAAATTCAGATTTACAAAATTCTAATTCAGATTGTTTTGTCATATTTCTGGCTCCATATACCACATGCTTTTACATGGTTGTATTGTGAAGTATTATCATCAGTTCTACTGCGAACTGAGTGTTATGATTGTCTGTCATTGTTTACCATAGTTGCATGTCATAATCATTGCCTGGTTTATTGGATTACGGTTTGTTGGATTGCCCTTTTGTCTTGTTTGTGCAGTTGGACTATTGATTAAGAGTAGTGACCTTGTCTGTTTTTGACCACCCCTTTGCCTGCTGTTTTTGGATTGTTTGTTAATTAAACTTCTGCACTTGGATACTCCGCTTCCATGTCCAGCTCATTGGTAAAGATAAAAGAATAAAGACAAAAGAAATGATACGACAATAATTGAAAATTATAGAATACATTGAAAAAGAAATGTAAGTCTAAGGTTTCAAGGTGTTGTGGGAATTGTTCAACCATAAGGAAGTGCTGCTGAAACCTTTGTCTGACACCTAACTTTCACTGTTAGCCCTTACCAGCCATTTCTACAGTAATATATTGTCAACACTGTTGCGAGCTAGTTACTGTAGGTGTTTCACAGTAAACTACTGCAATGACTGTTTGAAGATACATCATTAAAAATATATATTAACTCACTTAAGTCACACAGTATAGATGAACCTCAAGTGTAAGTAACAGATAAACACATTAAATCTGTCAAGATCTCACCAGAGGAGAATTAAACAAACACCATTAACATCTCCACTGATTACAGACAGAACTTTCACTTTATTTCTGTCATTTGTCTAAGATCTTATTGAGAAATAACAGAGGTTTAGCCCTAGTTCTTAGTGGTTTCATTATGTTTTAAGTCACCATTATGGTGATCGATGTTTGCTTTAGTTGGATTCTTGACTTTCTTTTATCGTGTTATTTTTTCTTTATCATCTTTCAGTATTTGCTTTTGAGTTTTGTAATATTCACGTATGCAATGATACTTAAAGGGACTTTATAGAACTTCAGCTTTATGGTTATTTGGTAACAGAAGTTACATCAGAAAGAAGTTTATTATTATATAACAATGTAGCATTTATGATTTTTTTAAAGGTGTTTTTGGTAAAGTGATTATAGCTGTAATAATGGAAAGATATCGGTAAAAAAACTACTTCTTTGGTACTGAGACACACTTAGTCACTCGACAAACAATCATGAATGAGTTTTGTACTCTGTACCCAGCATGCATTGCAGCATGAAGCAGTTCAGTTGATTGTAACCATTGAGATTCATATGTGGATTGTTGATGTCTTTGCGTGTCTGACTGATGCAATAGTTTAATCTTTTGTTTGTGTATTGTTACACTATTGGTAAATTTTAATGCTACGTTTTTGGAACGATTTTCATAACTTCATGACACTTTTCCCACTATATGGTCCTTCTGGGCATAGCATCCTTTTCCAAAACAAACATGTTTAAAGCACACACTTAGACATTCAGGAAGGATGAATCTTGAGAGCCAACAGAGAGTCAACCTTTCAACCTCAATTAGAGCTTTTGTAGATGTGTGACCTACAGTTACTAACTGGCAACAGTGTTGTCAATAAATTACTGTAGAAATGGCTGCTAAGGGCTAACAGTGTTCTTAAAGGAGTAGCTCACCGTCAAAATGAAAATTCTGTCATTATTTACTCACCCTCTTGTCGTTTCAAACCTGTATGATTTTCTTTTTACCGATGAACACAAATAAAGATATTATGAAGAATGTTGTTGACAGAAATAAAAGGCTGTGCTGTGCTGTTCTGTTATCAACATTTTGCAGAAAAAAGAAAGTCTCTTGCTGTTGAGTTCCGCAGGGCTCCATTCTTGCTCCTACTTTGTTTTCCTTATATATGCTGCCTTTGGGTTCCATCTTTCTTAAGTATGAGGTGTCTTTTCATTTATAAGCTAATGATACCTAATTGTACCTTCCACTAAGGCGTAATGACAAATGCTCCATTGGAGCATTGCTGGCTTGTGTACAAGAATTGAAAGTATGGTTAACACAAAACCTTTTGAGCTTGAATGAGTAAAACTGAAGTTGTAATGTTTAGACCAAGTGACTTGTATGGCTTTGGGAATTTGGACCTTGGCAACTTAACATCATTTGTTACACCATGTGCAAAAAACCTTGGCTTTTTGTTTGACTCTGGACCTAAGTTTGATAAACAAATCAATGCCGTGGTTAAATCATGTTTTTTCCACTTTCGTTGCCTTGCAAAAGATAAACCTCTCCTCTCTTTAAGGCAATTTGAAATCATCACGTCTTGATTATTGTAATTCACTCTATCACGGAGTCAACCAATCATCTATTGATCGTTTACAAATGGATCAGAATGCTGCAGACGGCTGCTGACGGCAGAAAAAAGAAAGTCTCTTGCTGTCAGCAGCCGGCTGCTCGGCTGCTGACGGGCAATCGTAAGTTTCAACGTATCATCCCGATTTGATCTTCTTTGCACTGGTGGCCAATTAAACTGAGAATTGATTTCAAATTTTTTATTTTAGTTTTTAAGTCAATAAATGGCTTAGCTCCTGGATATCTTTCCGACTTGCTACATCTTCTAGGGATCTTGGTTTGCTCACTAAACTGAAACCAGACGGGACCGAGCTTTTGCAGTTGCAGCCCCTAAACTTTGGAATAGCTTACCATCCTCCATTAGAACTGTTACGTCTTTTCCTCTTTTTAAATTTAAACTTAAAAATAATTTACTTACTTCTGCTTTTAATACTTAATGTTTTATGTTTGTAATCTTGTATTTTTGGATTATATTGTCCTGTACAGCACTTTGGTCAACCTTGTGTTGTTTTAAATGTGCTCTATAAATAAACAATGAATGAATAAGTCTTACAGGTTTGAAATGACAAAAGGGTTTGTAAATGATGACAGAATTTTCATTTAAATAATTAGAGTAAACAGATTTATAAAGCTTCAAATGACTAAGTAGAAATATAAATGCCTTTCAAAAACAGTTAAAATGTTTAGAAATGATCCCAAATGTTTAAATGCACTAAAGAAGTGAAATGACTGTGCCATTTATTCACACTTTTTGTCAGTGTCATATTTATTAATATTAAAAACGTTATGCATTTTAAAAGTGGACCAAGGCACAAATATAATTTGAATTAAAATTAATAGAATTGATTGAAACAATTTTAAGTTTGTCTAAAATATTTTTTTGTGGCAAATAATATTATTTCTTATAAAGTTGACACTCATCACTATCCAAATAATTTAAAGTGGCTTCATGTATCCATTGTCTTTATACAGTGCTAAAAATCATATTGTATGTTGGCAGTGTGGCACACATCATTATCATTAATATGGTTGTGTGATGGAAATGCATTTTTTGTCAAACCATATTTAATTTTAGCAAGAACAATGCACTGTTTAACAAGTTCACAATTTTGTGTTTTTTAACGATATCACCAATTTCAGGGAAACAGGTATTTAAAATCAAAGTTCATTGAGAGATCAAAAAAGCAAATAGGCCGTCCAACAGTAAACATATCTAAAACAGTGATCCAAACAAAAGTAAAAAAAGATCATGCACATACAGTAGGTACTCAACCAGAATGATCCTTCCGCCGTCGCCATCTCTGTGGCGGTACTTCATTAATGTGTGTTGACTCTTGTTTACCGCTGAGTGGCAGTCTATTCACAGATCTTTACTCAGCGCGAGTTGACGCGTCAAACTCATTGCTTCACTCAGCAGACGGGCAAGAGTTAAGACGTTTAGGCGTAAAAGACAAACGCTGTCTACAATATCAAAATTACAAGTAATTAAATCCATAAGCACTAATAATAATATTTAATACTAGTCATAAATACATAATTTCATTTAATAATCCAGACAGCAAGCAACCATTGAATCAATGTTTAAAAATAGTTGATTTGTCAATGTTAATTGCATTGAATCAATATCACTTTAGCACCAGCAATTAATGTTGAAAATTTTTTGAAATTTCAACAAATCACCATTATTGTGATCAGAGTTTGATTTAGTTGAGCTCTTGACTCTTGAGTTTTAATGTTAAGTATTCTTTAGTTGTCCATGTGTGTTATACCCAGATAGCATCTGGATGTGGGCCACTTCAGGCATTGATCTGGCACTGCTGGCCTGGATAGAATAAATGTGAGCCTAAAGTGGCCCACATATAAAATAGCAAATAAGGTCCAAATATTCCAAGTTACATGTGGGCCTTGTAAGGCAAGCACGCGGTCCTCATGGCAATGTGTTCTCTGAATGTGACCCTAAAGTGGCCCATATTGTAAAAAGTAAATTTGGCCCAAATATCACATAATGTATCTGGGCCACTTTTGGCAAATGGTAAAAACGAAATAATTTGAGTGTGAGCCTGAAGTGGCCCACATATGATATAGCAAATATTGCCCAGTTATCTAAAAACATATGTGGGCCAGTTTTGGCAAAGATGTGGCACGGTAAGCACTCGCAAATCTGTGTGTGAGCCTGAAGTGGCCCACATATGATATAGCAAATAAAAAACAGTAATTTTCTGGCAGCAGGGGTGCCAGAAAATTACCGTAAAAATACATAAAATACTTGTAAACAACTTTGCAGTTTAAAACTTCATGTCAGAGTCTTGTGTTTTCTACAATGCTTAGCTGTGTGTGAACTTATTTCATTTGAGTCCACTAGAAAGAGTGTTTCTTAACATAGAATGAAACTACGCACTGTGTAAAAATAAAACAATAAAATCTGCAAAATCTAAACAAAAGGTACTTCTGCCATCTAGTGGTTTATACAATGCAAAACCGAACATGAACATGAACTCCTCCTCTCCATCTCCGTCTGCTGTCAGTTCTATTTCAAAAAGAAACCTGTTTTTATACATTCAATCAATTTGCAGTGAAAAACATGAATTCACCCACTGTTTTTCTCATTTGATTATTCAGTTTCACTCAGAAATCCATCAGAATACTGAAGACGATCGCCATTTCCCGTTCACAGGACTTTGAAATGAAATTTAGTGAACTGTATTGTCCCCAATGGAGAAGTTTGTTTTGCACTCAAAAACACATCAAACACACACACATAATAAACACAACATCACAACTCGACATCAAACAAAAAACCTTGTACAAATAATAAAAAGCACTATACCCAGTCCAGAAAAGCACTCATTCATTATTTAACAGTTTGACTGAAATGGCTATAAAATACTTTTTAAACAATTAAATTGGATTTCTGTGCCATCTTCCAGAAGGTTACATTGATATTGTGCAGTACATGCACTGAATCAGCTCAGATGAAAATCTGCACACAGAGTGTTTCCTGAAGAACACAGAACATACAGTGACTAAAGGACATGCAGCGTCACATCAATGACTTGATGGTTTATCATTATGGTGATCAGTGTTTGCTTTAGTTGGGTTCTTCACCCTTGAGTTCACAAATGGATTTTGCAGCTGTGATTGTGTTTGTTTAAAACATGCTTGTCACAGCAGTGAAAGTAGAAATGTGATCAGATGATTTGCTCTCATTGTGAGTATTACTATTCAAGTGAAGTGGCACGAACCTAACTCAGTTTTTCATCCCTTTTGTCATAAAACACTTAACGTGCTTTGCCTTAAATCAAGGCTTTTTTGCAGAAATATCAATATCATTTAAAAATACATTTTATAGTTTAATAGCTACTGACTTTTCACAGATAAACATCAAGAATCAGTCTGCTAATCTCAACAGTGGTAACCATCAAATGAAATGCTGCATGCTGGGTAACATCATAGAACAAACTCATCCATGACTCCCAGCATGCATTGTGGCATGAAGCTTTTCATTTGATCGTCACCTCTGTTGAGATTAACAGGCTGATTCTTGATGTGTCTGAGTGTTTAATTCCTGCAGTAGTTCAGTTTGATGATGTTTAAAAATGATTTAGGATATCTTTCTCAGTTAATGAGTCACGATCCAGTATAATCCGTAGCATCCACAAGCAGAAGAAAACTCTTAAGATCAGTATATAGTTTTGATTGAAAACAACAGTAGATGATGCACATCTTCAAAAACCAAAAGACTTCACACAACACTTTATCTTAGCCTTTTCCATTGTAAGATATTCACACAATTACAACAGATAAAGGCTTAAGAGAAGTCGTTGAGAACGAAGGTCAAGAGCCCCACTAATACAAACACTGATCATCATAATGGTAACTCAACAAAAACCATCAACCTGTGTAAATTGTGACCAAGAACTTGTAGATGTCTGACAGAAAAGAAGTGAAAGTGGTTTGTAATAAGTGGAGATGGTAATGGTGTTTGTGGAGTTGTTTAATCGTGAGATCTTGACAGATGTAGATGTTGTGTTTCTGTTGCTCTTTTCTTTTTTTTCTGTGGTTCTCCACTGTTCAAATGCTCTTTATTGTTAAATAAACCTGATAATTAACTGTGAAAAATACTGCACAAATACAGTGAATAAATATAAAAACATTTTTTACAAGATATTACACTTAATTTTATTGTAAAATAGTGTAAACTTTGTAAAATAATAAATAATAACAAAAAACATATTTTAGTGTACTCAAAGGAAACAAGTTCACACAACTAAGAGTTGTAGAAAATAAAAGACTTTGCAGTCAAACATACAGTTACGGATTGTAAAACAGATATTTTCTGGAATATTCGGGTAACCACAGCTGCCAGTTGTTTTTTTCCGTAAAAACTAAAGAATTTTACTGTAATTTTATGGACTTTTTTTACAGCGTGCAGTCTGCTTTTACTCAACCTCTGCACATGCTCGATAAAGAAACTTGGGATATAATGATTGTTGTGGGTATAAGTATATATTAGGCCTACTAAATGCCATAGGTTGATATAGTGTTTTTTGTTGCATTCGTTCTTCCAATTATTTGTTATTTAAAAACATCAATATAATAACACAACAATAGCTTTTTTATTTTTGTCAACATTTCTTTCGTTTCTGTGTACAGTCTCTAATGCAGCCGTCATCAAGTGCCAGTCGTAAATATTAAACGCTTTTAATACAATCTTAGTGAAGACGACTGATAACGACTGACTTATACATATTAAGACACTACACATTGAACGATTTTATCTGTCTAATGTAAACAACGCCTGAGGCTGACCACAAAAGAAGGATGGATCAAATTCCATCATAATTGTAGTGAAAACTGTTAAAAGTGTTCCCGGCTCTATAGGCGTTTTGTTTTTAATATATGTTCCTAATGTTTGTATTTTATTTTTTCAGCTCAAGATGTAGCCTGTGGTTTTTTTTATGTTATTAAATGCTTTATGGTTTGTTCATAACATTTGCCTTATTGTATGATTTTTATTCTAAAAATATAAATATATTAGAGAGATTATTGTCATATTGTCTTGCAGTTAATACATGCATTGTTGTAGTAATTGTCAATAAAATTCGTAAGACTTTGCTTACCTTTGTTTCTCGTCCAGTGATGTTTTAATGTTGTTATCGTTTTTAAGAAAATTTTGTATTAAATATGCATAATAGCCTTCTGTATTTACTCCACTTCAAATGGAAATAATGAACTGCAAGGTAGGATACATTCAATGCACAACCAAAAGAATGGAGACCTGAGGTTTGGCTGATTAACAACACATAAGATGTGAAAATAACGTTATTGAAACGTCACAGGGTGACTAACAATGTAAAAGCGCCTTTTCTACAACGTTTTTACCACGTTTTTGTGATTGCTGGGATGTGTGTCCACGGCGCATGCGGTTTAAAGACGTGCAGACGTCACGTTGCGCATTATTTAAGCGAACATGTTCAAACACAAGAACAGATTCGATTTCGATGGCAGTAAGTGGATGAGCATTTTTATGGTGTCTTTACAATAGTATCTTTATGTTTACTGATGCACTTGTACGTGCATCACGTCACCGCGCTACAGTCCGCATCGGGGACTGTCGGCCAGTGACGTCTTTCTAGTGACCCGACCAGTGAGAATTTGCAAGGAAGGCACCCTTTTGTTTTTGCTCAATTTTAGCCACGCTTTTCTATTGGCCACAAAAAGTTCTAAACGTGACATACAATGAACGTCTGCGTCATAAGCGTCTGTCAGGCTATATAAAGGCTAAACCCACTCTGTTAGCTCATTCTGGTTGCTACTCGCTCGCTTACGGTTAGTTTACAGCAATTACCTAACAGTGAAGATGGGTCAGAAATTTGGGAAAAGCGTTAAAACTGACAGCGTTGACGATCGGAGCGGTGTGTACAAACACCTTCACCATGTAATTCACCTGTGAGTTGTGAAAGAGACCAGGAGGGGGATTTGTTTTGGACATCGACCGCTAATACAGATGATAATTCACATGTGAGTTGTGAAAGAGACCAGGAGGTGGATTATTTGCCCGCAGCTGGTTCTGAAATACTGTACATCTGTCACAATCACGTCTTTAGCGAATTTGCCTTAAAAATAAAAGTACAGTACAAATAAAGTCTACTATTTATAACAGTACATTATATTGTAATAATAAATGTGTAATGACAATACTCACAAGTCTTGAAATAACAGTTATAAAGTGAAAATAATTTATTTATTAATGCCAGGCTCAATTTACAGAAAAATGTATGTACACAGAGCAACAGTAAAAAGTATATAATAATAATAAATAATAATAATAGGCTAATAATTATCAAGTAGAATAAATTTTAAAAAGCCACAGGAATATATAAGTTTGAACAAGGCTGAAAGTGTTAGACAAGAATTATGTCTTATCATTTAAAATGATTTTTGTTGGTTATGCTACAAACAGAATCAAACTTAACTAAAAAATGACAATAGAGGATTATTATGTAAGTATTTATGTATAAAGGATATCAAATTAACAGCGTATTTAATCTTAAAGTTTGAGTTGCGATATAAAAAAATAATATTACACGTGTTATATAATGAAATTTAATAGGAAAATCATCTCAGTGCGTTAATCATTGCTCTCTCTCTCCCACACAGCCATTGCACCGCCAGCGTGCGTGAAACGGGTAAAACATGACTTGTGTTGCACCAAACAAATCGAAACACTATAACAATATTTCTGGTGTAAATTTCTATCATTTTTGTGTCTTTAATTTGTGGAAAAACTGCCTAGGTCGCGTTTTGCGGACAGGCGCCGCGACGGTATCCTTCCTTGGGGTCCTTATGGGAGACCGATTTGCCATGTATTTTTGTTTTATTTGCATCCAATAATTAATTATTTTTTTGCAACCAATGACATAAAACATGCATTTAGTAAGTTGCCATCCGCCATTAAAATAAAAAAATAAGAAGAAACTTCCCTCAATCTCGTTGACTCGGATGTGCGTCATTGCTTACGTTGCACGAGTAATATTCTAATTTTCTTGAGATACTGAATTTGGGATTTTCATTAGTTGTCAGTTATAATAATCAAATTAAAAGAAATAAACATTTGAAATATATCAGTCTGTGTGTAATGAATGAATATAATATACAAGTTTCACTTTTTGAATGGAATTAGTGAAATAAATCAACTTTTTGGTGATATTCTAATTATATGACCAGCATCTGTATATTAACGTAAACATACACCTATTCTTTAAACATAAAAGCTTTTGCCCTTCTATGCAGTAGCTTGTTTTGAAGGTATACTTTTTTATTCAGGGAATTTTGTCTAATGTTTATTTTCTTTCATTGCATGTGAAAATGTGGAAAATAGCGGTCTGAATCTGCTGTGGTGGAAAGAAACCCACATTTTTCCTGTGACGAATCTGGAACGATATTAACAACCATATATTTCATGAACTTTGATTAATGTTATTTGCTGTTGTGGAGAAAACTGTGAATTTCTCACACTTGTATCCGGAAGTATTTCCTTATTTATGGGCACATGCGTTGACCGTTGTTCAATATTATTATTATTTTGTTTGTTTTGTTGGGGAAAATAATGATTAAATGATTATGTGAATTTAACTCTGTTTGTTTCATCTATA
This sequence comes from Triplophysa rosa, assembly GCF_024868665.1. Classification (NCBI taxonomy): domain Eukaryota; kingdom Metazoa; phylum Chordata; class Actinopteri; order Cypriniformes; family Nemacheilidae; genus Triplophysa; species Triplophysa rosa. The sequence goes on from NC_079901.1 coordinate 94,262, forward strand.
TATATATTATCTGTTTTGTCTGTAACCGGTGGCATAGAGCTATCTGGGAAGAATTTATTTGGCAGTTCTTGCTGTCTGGCGCCCGAACATAAGGTGTGCTTTATTGGCATGACAAAGTGTACTGTACATTCGTATTGCCAAAGCATTTGCAGCTGGGCTGCGTACAAATAGTGCAAACACATAAATAATAGTTTAAACAATGATTTACAAAAGCAAAGTATACATTTAAGTGTCAGAATTAAAGAATAAAGTAATATTCGGTAATATAATGTTATGTACATCATCTCTGTGTACAGGTTAAGCTATATATATTTGTGAGGGCCAAATGTCCTCAGTACCACAGTGAAATACGTGTGAACCCACTTGTGAGGACATTTGACTGGTCCTCACTAAATAAAAAGGCTCATAATTGGCTCAAACAGTGTTTTTCTTTAAATGTAATAGAGTGCACATGTTTCTGTGATTATTAGGTTAAGGGTCAGGGATAGGGGATAGAATATATCATAAGCCTGATATAAAATCAATGGAAGTCTATGTAATGTTCTCACTAGTATACTGAAACAAACCTGTGTGTGTGTGTGTGTGTGTGTGTGTGTCAGATGTATGAGACGGACGAGCTGTCGGAGGAGATGGCTCATCTGGAGGGTTTGATGAAGGATCTGAACACCATCACTACGACCTGCAGCACACATCTCACACGCGCACTCCTCTCAGGAAGAACAAGACATTTTTAATAAACACTGATCCCAGGTCAGCTTTAAAAATGAGCAACAATGAATAACAGCATCATCTTTTCCCTCCTGCGTGCAGAAAGGCACAAAATAATCCTTGAAGAATTGGACTGAATGCTGTTCTGCACAAAAAACAAACAATAGGTTACTGTCGTAACCCCGGTTCTCTGAAACATCGAGTGGAGAGATCCACCTATGGGAAGGGCATCCGTACCTGACCTCTGCAGAAGCATCTAATTGCACCAAGTCTGGCTAGACAGACAGAAGCGCGCAGCCAATGCCAGGTAAGGCCCCACCCCCTTACCTGAGCGAATATAAGGTCTGCTTGCGCTGCTGTTCCTCAGTAAGTATATTCGCTTCTCGTGCAGCAAGCGGGGCAAAGCTGGTGGATCTCTCCACTCGATGTTTCAGAGAACCGGGGTTACGACAGTAACCTATTGTTCTCTTTCATCATCTCGTTTCGAGATCCACCTATGGGAGAGACATGGACAGCTCCCCGATTGCCCAATTCACTCACAGTGAGGTTCTGAAAGCCAGAAAAGACGGTCACCCCCAAAGGGGCGGTGCATGACACGTCCCATAATTATGTCCCTGGCAGCCCTGATGCGCACGCATAGCTGCTGCGCACATACAGGACAGGAACATGTATGAGGCACACACATGTAATTAACCCAGCAACACATATATACCACCCAGGCCGGAATGTGAATGCATGCTTGGTGACATGAATGCGCACGGCCCACCGGCCCGTTCAACCCTCGTTACCATAACAATGTGTAAACAGGAGGTGAAGGAATATAACAAGGAGGGGCTATGAAGACCCCACTCCTAAAACAGAATGTGCTACCGAGGTTTTGGTGACATCCAATCGGTAGTAACGCACAAACGTATGGGGAGAAGCCCAGCTGGCTGCAGAGCAGATGTCCTGCAGTGATACTCCCCTGAACAAAGCCCAAGAGGCAGCTAAGCCCCTCGTGGAATGAGCTCTGATGGTACCTGGGGGCTGCACTCCCCTTGATTCATATGCAACTGCTATAGCGTTCACAAGCCAATGTGAGAGGCGCTGTTTAGATATGGGACTCCCCTTATGAGGGGGTGCCCACGAAATAAAGAGCTGGTCGCTCTTCCGGAAAGCACTGGTCTTGGACATATATGCCTGTAATGCACGAACAGGACACAGAGCATTCAGCCTCTGATCCTCCGCAGAGGAAAAAGGCGGAGGGTGAAAAGCGGACAGCTCCAACACCTCCGAAGTGAACGCAGGGAAACATTTAGGCATAAAAGCCGGGTTAGGCTTAAGAAAAACCTTATCTCCACTCAAAGAGAATTTCGTGCACGAGGGATGTATTGAGAGTGCATGTAGCTCACTGACACGTTTGGCTGATACCAAGGCCAAGAGCAAAGCCGTCTTGAAAGACAACAGCTTCAAGGAAATACCTCCCAGGGGCTCAAAGGGATACTGAGACAGGGCCTCCAGCACCAAGGAGAGGTCCCATTCAGGGACGGTTCTCCTGATGACTGGCAAGGAGCGACGGGCACCCTTCATAAATCTGCGGATTAAAGGATTCTGCCCGACTGTTGAGCCCTCAAAGCCCACATGACAGGCAGAAATAGCTGCCAGGTAGACCTTAATTGTGGAAAAAGACCTGCCTTTATCCATAAGGTCCTGTAAGAAACACAAAATATCAGGAACTGAGCACTGATATGATGTGAGACTGCGCCCATCACACCACTCTTCAAACACTTGCCACTTACAACCATACAAGGACCGTGTAGAAACGGCCCTGGCATTTTGTATAGTGGCAACCACACGCGGGTGAAGCCCCAGCGCGTTTAAGTTTGACTTCTCACGGGCCAGACCCAGAGAGCCACCCTGTCCGGGTGTGGGTGATAAATTTCCCCGTTCGCCTGAGACAATAGGTCTGTGCGGAGGGGGAGGCGCCACGGCTGGGCGTATAACAGAGGGATTATCTCTGCCAGCCACGGTGCTTTGGGCCACCTGGGAGCTATTAGAAGGAGAGACAGGCCCTTCTCTCTCACTCTGGCCAGTGTGGGAATTATCAGGCACAGAGGAGGAAAAGCATACAGCAGCAGCTTGGGCCATGGGTGGGCCAGTGCGTCCACCCCGAGGGGCGCATCCGAGTCCTTTAGCGAGAAGAACATAGGACAATGGTTGTTTTCGCGCGAGGCGAATAGATCTACGGTTGCCTGTCCGAATCTTCTCCATATCATGCCCACTATCTGAGGGTGGAGGCGCCAATCTCCGTAGAGTGGGTTCCCCCTCGACAGAAGGTCCGCACCTCTGTTCAGAATACCTGGAACATGAGTCGCGCGTAACGACAGGAAAAACCGCCCGCTCCACACCAAAAGCTTGTGAGCTAGAGCGTGAAGTTTCGGTGAGCGTAAGCCGCCCTGCCGATTGATATACGCGACTGCTGTGGTATTGTCGCAGCGTACGAGCACATGATGTCCTAGCAGGCGAGGCAGAAAATAATTCAGAGCTTTCCATATGGTCAGGAGCTCTAAATAATTTATGTGTGCTGAACGTAGTATGCTCGGCCACACACCGTTCACCACTCTGCCCTCCTGGGTGGCACCCCAGCCTGTTAGGGACGCATCTGTCGTCACAACTTTCCGCATCACTACCGTTCCCAAACGGGTCCCCTGTGCGTAAAAGTCCGCGTCTCTCCAGTGGCGAAGAGCTGCCGTGCAGGCGCGCGTCACTGTCACAGAGCGGCAGAGATCGCGTACCGGGCTGAAATGTAGTGACAAAACCCATTTCATGAATGCTCTCATTCGCAGAAGTCCCAGCGGCAAAACTTGGATAGCTGAAGCCATAAGACCCTGCAATCTGAGGCATGTGCGATACTGCACTCTCGCCCCCTCTCTGAACTGCGACACGCAGCTCATTAGAGAGAGGACGCGCTCCTGGGAGAGACGCGCTCGCATGGAGACCGAGCTCAGCTCCAAGCCCAGGAAAATCACACTCTGGCTGGGTGTAAAATTGCTTTTGGTCACATTCACCCTGAACCCGAGAGATGTGATGTGTGTAAGCACGCTGCAGGTGTCCCGCAGCACTTTCTCTTCCGATTCGGCCACGATGAGCCAATCGTCTATGTATGTCAAAATCCGCAGACCTGACATTCTCAGGGGAGCCAAGCTCGCCTCCGTACACAGACAAAAAGTCCGAGGGCTGAGTGAGAGCCCGAAAGGAAGAACAGTGAATTCGTAACATATGCCTAGATAGGCGAAACGAAGAAACTTCCTGTGTGGCGGATAAATGCTTATGTGGAAAAAAGCATCCTTGAGATCGACCGACGTGAACCAGTCGTTCTGTTTTATGGCGCGGGCCAGAGTGCCGTGGTTTAACATTCTGAAATTGTATTTCCTCAAATGTTTGTTCAACATTCGGAGGTCCAAGATGGGGCGGAGAGAGCCGTCCTTCTTTGGGACCAGGAAATAACGGGAATAAAACCCTTGACTTATCAGGCTGGGAGGTACCACCTGAATCGCTCCCTTCATTAAGAGAGAAGAGATTTCGTCTTTCAGAATATGAGCGGAGCTCTCCTCCGCGTGAGAAGAGAGAACGCCGTTGAAAAGCGGGGGTTTCATTACAAACTGCAGTCTGTAACCCTGCATAATTGTTCGCATCACCCACTCTGGAGGCGCAACAGTCTGCCAGGCGGACTCGTAATTCGCGAGCGTCCCCACCGGGGCCGGTGAAGCGCCGAAATCCTCGCATACGCTCTGTTGGCTCCTTTGCGATGCAATGGCGCCATCTAGCGGACACACTAGGGGCGGCATGCGTGGATGTAGAAAGATGTTCTCTCTCTGCAGAGAGACGTACTCTCCCTGAAACGAATTCAATAGATTCGTTTGTTTCATTGTGTTTTTTGTGTGTTTGGTGTTGGGGAACACCGGGGCCGAAGCCTTTATTAGTTGGGTGAGGGGAACAATGTGTGTGCTGTGTGGTGACACTGTTTGAGCACATTCCCTCGCAACCGACCCCCTGAACGTGGGGGGAGGAAACACAGCGGCCACTGAACGCACGGGCTGGGAACCCTGGCCGGCCCCTCCGCGAGAAAACCTCCGTCTTTTGGACAGGGGCTCTGGGACAGAAGGAGAGTCCGATGGGCTTGTGGCTCGTGGACGAGGACTCTCTGTCCCCAATGGTCGGACATCAGGCCGGCCGCTTGCGTTTAGAGTCGGTCGGGGTTGGGTTGGGGGGTTTCCCAGCCGTGGCGGGAGACGTTCTTCCCCAGGGTTTAGCAGAGGGTGGGTTACTCTGCCGTGGAGGGGGTTTGTTGCGCGGTTTCTCCCTGCTATGATGCGGGTTTCGCACCGTGACGGGGGGGTTAGGCAAACGCGCAGTGGGCAACTGACGCGGAGCAGCTTTCTTAGGGAGGCACAACTTGAAAGCCTCGTCCTCTTTCTTTTTGTCGTCGCACCGTTGCTGCATCAAAGCCACGGCGGGACCGAAGAGAGCCTGGCCAGGCTCGACCAGAGCGCCCGCAATGCGCCTCTTCTCACTGTCAGGGAGTCCCGACAGGTTCAGCCAGAGAGCACGCTTCCCCACTACAGAAAGCGCCATGGAGCGCCCGCAAGCTTGGACAGCCTGCCGAGCATTGCGGAGGACGAGGTCGTTGACCGTAAGGATCTCCTTCCACAATGTTGGCGAGGGGGATCCTTTGTCCAGCTGCTGCCCCAAATCCTCCAAAATTTCCGCCTGGTAAGCGGAAAGCAGGGACGAAACATTGAGAGCCCTGACAGCCAAGGCCGAGGATTTATAAGCGGCCTGATGAACAGAGGCAGAAAAACGGTCCATTTTGCCCGGCAAGACCAGCTTCGGAGGGGCGAGCAGCCTGCCCTGGACGGGGTTGAGATGCCTGGCGATCGACGGCTCGACAGCGGGGGGATCACCCAAGCCGAGAGCCGCCATGTCTTTCACCTCCAGACCCGCGAGACCGTGTTTGAGGTTCAGCGGGTCGCTCCAGTAGTGCCTCACGTGCTTCGCGCACGCTGGCAGGACGGGGAAGAGTTGTTTCCTCGGGCCGGGCGGGGGACCCAGCACTTTCCCATAATACACATCCCTCTCCTGGTCGGTGGCGCTCTGCGGAGCCGGCCACGGAATGTTAAGGCGAGCGGCCGCTCGTTCGCACACGTCCAGGAGGATGGACTGGGGTAAGGCCGCGGGGGGGTTAGCCTGGTAAAAACCAGAGAGTGGGATGGCCTCCTCATCCTCTGAGACCCCAAGAAGGCCCGCGTCGTCTTCATCGCCGGAACCAGCCGGTTCATCGGCGAACGGGAGGTTGCCCGCCAAGATATCCTCTTTGGGGAACGCAGGATTAGGCTGGTCAGCCCAATGAAGCGCCGTCGCGCCCCGGGAGGCCCCCGGAGGCGCGTCGCCGTCACCGTGTCCCCCATCCGAGTCAGAAAGGCCGAGCTCGATACACTGGGTAGCGGCAACTTTGAGTCGACGACGCAGGAGCTTTTTCGGCAGCACAAGGCAATGACTGCAATGCTCCGGGTTCTCCAAAGCCTCTTCCGCATGCTTGAGGCCCAAGCAGACCACGCAGAACTCGTGAGAGTCCTTAGCTGCGATGAGAGCCCCGCACGCGGACGGGCAGGCCCGTGATGAGCTGGTCCCGGGAGCAGTGGCAGATTTAGAGAGCGA